>NC_090649.1:52090384-52390384 GCF_040937935.1 Hyperolius riggenbachi | reverse complement strand
TTCTTCTAACGATGATCACTTCCCGTTCCGACTATATCTAGTCATACTTGTCTCTTTGGGAGCTAAAAATCTTAGGGCTGTTTTCCACTGTATTAGTTGCTGTCAGTTATAACTGAAAGGACAAGTGATATTCAAGGTAATGTCCATGTTTCCCTATGGCTTAACCTCCTTGGCGGTTAATTTTTTTTTTTTTTCTAATTTAAAAAAATCCTTTTTTTTTAAATTTTTTTTTTTTGTTTCATGTAAAGCTACCAGAGTGGTAGCTACATGAAACACCACTAGAGGGCGCATGTGGCCCTCTAGTCCGATCGTCGCCGGCATCTATAGCAAACAGGGGAACGCGTATATAACGCGTTCCCCTGTTTGGCTTCTCCTGTCGCCATGGCGACGATCGGGATGACGTCATGGACGTCAGCCGACGTCCTGACGTCAGGCACACCCGATCCAGCCCATAGCGCTGCCCGGAACTCATTGGTCCGGGCAGCGCAGGGCTCTGGCGGGGGGGGGGGGGGGCCCTCTTCAGCCGCTGCGTGCGGCCGATCGCCGCAGAGCGGCGGCGATCAAGCTGTGCGCGCGGCTAGCAAAGTGCTGGCTGCGCGCACAGCAATTTACAGCGCACAAATCGCCCCACCAGGGGCTGAGATCTCCCCCTGCGCGGCATAGCCCGAGCTCAGCTCGGGCTTACCGCCAGGGAGGTTAACCTCCTTGGCCGTAATCCCGAGCTAAGGTCGGGGCAAAAAAACGCAGCTCAGAGCGGTAATCCCGACCTCCTCTGTGCGGCAATGTACCAAACAAGAGTCGGGCAAACTGGGGAAATTATCATTTATCAACAATAAAAGTATTAGTGATTTAGCATCGTTATTACTTGTTTACCAGATAAAAATAAAGAATGGATTTTTTATTTTAATCCCGACAGTTACACTTTAAGAGATATTACAGGTTTGCCGAGTGCCGACCCAGAAGCGGTTACGGGGTCATCACTATTTTTTAAATTGAAGAAAGAGAATAACATCAATCACAGTGGACAAACACGTCTCCGTAGTCTACTCATCAATCTCTATCTCCTCTCCTGAATCCTTATTATGAAGTATTTATTTTGACTTTTATTTTTCAGTTCAGGTTTGCTTTAAAGCGGAACTGTAGATATAAAATAAACACATTGTTTCACTTACCTGGGGCTTCCCCAAGCCCCCAGCAGCCGTCCTGTCCCGCGCCGAATCTCCACGAGCCTCCGTTCCCCCGCCGCAGCTCGGTCCCGTACCTCGACTTGTAAGTAGAGGCCAGCGCAGCCCTGTCAAGCGTACCCTTTCTTCGCGTTCCCCTCTGCAATACTGGGGAATGCGAAGAAAGGATACGCATGGCCAGAGCCGCGCAGGCGCAGTGGCCCGGCAGCAATACCGAAAGTAGCTGGCCGCGGGAGAACAGAGACTCGTTGAGGACCGGCGCGGGACAGGACGGCTGCTGGGGGCTTTGGGAAGCCCCAGGTAAGTGAAACAATGTGTTTATTTTATATCTACAGTTCCGCTTTAACCTCCTGGGCGATAATCCCGAGCTGAGCTCGGGGTATGTTGCGCAGGAGGAGTTCTCAGGCCCTGGTGGGCCGATTTGCATAATTTTTTTTTGTTACACGCAGCTAGCACTTTGCTAGCTGCGTGTAACTTCCGATCGCCGCCGCTCGCCGCTACCCGCCGCGCAGCCCCCCCTCCCCCTTGCGCAGCCTGGCCAATTAGTGGCAGGCAGCATTGAGGGGTGGATCGGGACGCTCTCTGACGTCACGACGTCCATGAAGGCAGTGACGTCATCCCGCCCTGTCGCCATGGCGACCGGGGAAGCCCAGCAGGAAATCCCGTTCAGAACGGAATTTCCTGCTTACTCTGATCGCCGAAGGCGATCGGAGTGGGTGGGGGGGATGCCGCTGCGCAGCGGCTATCATGTAGCGATCCCAGGGCTCGCTACATGATTTAAAAAATTAAAAAAAAAAAAAGTACTGCGCCCCCTCCTGGGCGATGTAATTGTATCGGCCAGAGGGTTAAGCCACTGACTTGCGACTGGCTTCCCTCTTCCAATGTAAGCATGTGTTTTTGTACCAGGGGTTCTCCTCGAGTAAACGGCTGAGTATGCAGATTAGGTGATCTGACTTTAGTCTGAATCTTCTGGTTGCATGCTTGTGCCAGAAGTCTGACTATGCAAATTAGACGATCAGACTACTGAAATACGGTATTATATATTACAAATGACAACAATGGTAGCGTCCGTATTCCTTTCAGAGCAGGTTTTTCTTCAAGCACTGGATATAGAGAATTTCTCTTCCGAATTCCTGAGATCCATTCTAAGGCCTCATTCACACCTAAAACCGGAAACACCAGCGTTTTGCATTTTTGTGTGTTTTTTTTCCACCCCCTCCCCGGTGCTCCACTGTCTTTGGTAAAATCGCTTTTCTAAGCCCTTTTCCAGAGCGGTTTTGTCATTCACTTCCTGACACGTCAGGAAGTGAACTCTTTGACCCGGAAAAGAATAAATACAATGTATTTATTCCAAAAAATGTGAATGCAATCGCAGCATAAAGCGGTTTTGTGAGTATTTAGCGCTCTTTCTATACCTTCCATCATAGCAAAAACGCCCCCAAAATGGTACAGGCACCGCTTTGCTGAACGCACAGCGCACGAACCGCGCTGATATGAACCTTCTCATATAGATTCATTGTACAAGTGTTTTGTGTGCTTGAAAAAAAGGGTGAAAACGCCCCTAGTGTGAACGAGCCCTAAAACCGAGCTAGTCTTTCCATCACCTAGAGTAGCCCGTCGTGCCCTAAAAGCCACAGCAAAACGGTCCCCACAGCTTGTTCAGAAAGCCTGGCAGTGAGATTTAACTGTATACAACAAGATATTGGGTATCAAAAGATTATATGAAAAGTATAACTACAGAAGACCACCAGTTCAAGCAAAGGAAAACGTACTACCTGAAGCCACCAACGTTTGCATGCGTGCTTGATGGACACACAACACGGTCTTCAGAAAGCCTGTAGCTACCGTCACCTATAACCTCTGACTTCTACACTTGCTACTGTCTCAGAAATGTGTTTTCTTTGCAGATATGAGCAGGACAAACAACTTATGCACCTGTTAAAGAGAGGTGTAAGGTTCCATGTTTGTTGAGACAAGATGGTATTGTGAAACAGCATTAATAAGCCACAAATACGCATCAAGAAAAGAATACTGGTCCGAGTATGTGCTGACAGACCACTGAAAGATATCCCGACGGTGCAGAATACATATCCCAGCATTGCCAGCCTAAAACTACACAAGCTTATCTAAAGAGAGAGGGCGGCAGTGCAATCTGGCCATTTCAATTATGTTGAGAGATCTACAGGTTGCCTAGAACATCATTTGGAAAAGCCTTGCATGGAAAGCATCTATACAAAGATGCTGGTTGGCCACCTTACTTGTGTGCTGTTTTGCCAGCTGGACTGAGCAACTGCCATTCAGCATGTGCTTTTGAAAATCAAGAAAACCATGAGAATCCCCCATGAGAAGATGGACTAGTCCAAAACCTGTCAGATTTTTACTACCTACTGTGACAGCAACAGGAAAAACATGTATTTAAAACGTAACCGTTTTTTTCACAATGGTGGGTCTTTAAAATCAAAGTCATTAATGCAACATATTTTTGTAAATAAAATAAAAGGGCGGAGTTGGCCTTTTATAATGCTACATTTTTTGTGGTTCGCCCCCCCCTCCCCACAATACAAGTGTATACAAAACATGCTGTGAACAGTATAAACGTGCATACACATCAATACTCTCATGCACTGTATACTAGGCCCTTGCTTGACACATATTTGGCAAGTTACAGGAAAAAAAAAAAAAGGTTGTGAAAATTAATTGGATCACTTTTTGCACAGAAATCCCGGGGAAACTGAACACCAGGGAGGTTAAAGCAAACCTGAACTGAAAATAGACTTATGAGATGATGGTTTGTGTAGTACTAATGGTAAACAGAACATCTGTAACATAGAACAGTCTCATATTTTTATTTCAGTTTAAGATCTGGATTTAAACACGAGCAATGGCAGTCTGATGTAAAATCTGGTTCATTCTGCTGCAAAACAAAGAAGTGATGACAATTTGAACTTTTCAGCACTTAAACCATATCAGCATTGTTTCCTCAGCCAGATAAAAGTGTCTTGCTTTCCTTTAACACTTGCTGTACAGGAAAGCAAAGGGGCTTCAGGTTAATTTCTTAAGGTGACGTGGTGGGAAGGGAGGAGGTGTATGGTCGATTGAGTGGTGCGTACATGACATCGCGCAGGTGAGCGACATGCATAATGGAGTTAACGTCGCTCGGCCAAGTTGATCTGCCTTCCAGGTTGGCGGTTGGGGTCTACGGGACACATGGCTGACTTAAAACAAGCATGGTTTTAGTAGGACTAATATTACAGGCACCTGTGTTTATCTCATTGTGTAACATGTCAGTTCACGTACACTTTAAGAATCCTTTCAATATATATGTTAATAATCCTCCACTAAACAGACAACAGCAAAATACAAGGCAGGATTAAATGAAGGACAAAAGATATACTTTTCTATGTGTAATGCTGTGTTCCCCAAAAGCTTTCTATGTGGTTAAAAGACACAATATGAGCTGACAGTCATAAAAGTGATGAATTAATTTGTGACAAGCTCCAATGACAAACAAAACGTTGTCAGTGCAATTAGACAAAAAGATATTGTACTCGTGTTAATATGGGCAAACGTACAAAATCCTTATTTGCTTTTTTCCTCCTCCAGTCTAATTATGCTTGAAACAAGTGCACCACTTAGGCCAACTTCACACTAGATGCGTTGCGAATCGTCCGCAATACAACGTGGGTGTAATGCAACTCACATCCTGCACTTAAGAACATGCGCGTTAATTTTCATAGTGTGAAAATTTCTATGGTAGCATGCTTGCTAACCCACGTTATCAAAAACATACTGTAGAGCGTGCGTTTGGATAAACGTTGTCTGTTAAAACGCAGAGGCGAGAGGACACCCATTAATTTATATGAGCAATGCGTTAACATTGCTGCAACGCACTGCGCAACAATGTGCATAATGTGAACGCAACATGTTACAGTAGAACTGAATTCTAGTTTTCTGCAAAAAGGATTTTTGTCCAGGGCTGTAGAGTCGGAGTTGGAGTCAAGGAGTCGGAGCAATTTTGGGTACCCGGAGTCGGAGTTGGAGTCGGTGATTTCATAGACTGAGGAGTCTGAGTCGGATGATTTTTTATAAAATCACCAGCCCTGGTAAGTATTAAGGTGCTTACACACATGCGACTATAGTCGTTTGTAACGATCGTTCCCCGATCTTTACCAACGACGATCGTTACAAAAAACGAACCACCGACTATTAAGGCAAACGACGAACGAGCCAAATCGCTACAAAAGAAAGTTCTGTCTCGGCGGATTTTAACCAACGACGATCGTTTGCAAAAGTAGTACATCGTTGGAAACGATCGTTCGTACTAGGCTTGACATGCGCATTTCACAATTTCTCCGTGAAACTTCTCATTTTTATGCGCAGGCGCAATAGTTGCTTTATGTGATGTAACGTTCGTTCTAACGATCAGATCGTTACACACCTTTTAAAACTAACTTTACTTTACTTGTCGTTCTTTCATCAATTAAAAGTTCGTTCGTCGTTCTCAACGAATGATCGTTGTCGCATGTGTGTACGTAGCATTAGACTAAGGAGTCTGAAGATTTTTGTACCAACTCCACAGCTGTTTTTGTCAATAATATAAAATTCACATAAATGCGTTTCTTAACATGATGCAGATGAAACCTGTATGGGCAAGCTTTAAAGTGGACCCAAATTTAAAATACAAGATTTTAGAAATAACATCTATTTTCTAAATTATAATAATAAATAGCAGCCTTTTGTCAGCTGCATGATGACAAATATAAAATATTTGACATTTATTGAAGGAACCCCTCCCTTCCTTTCATATTGCCGGGGCAGAATACGGCAGACTGTTTTAGAGTAGGTGGTGTCCGGTAAAGGAGGAATTGCTAATGGCTGCCCCCAGTATAACCCTAGTTATGAAAAGAGAAGGGTGAAAAGCATGCACTGAAATGCTCATAGGCTTGAAGGAGTGTTTATTTATCTTTGTATGTATCAGAGTGGTGCAATTATATATTTTGAATAAAAAAAATGTTTGGTTTGGGTCCGCTTTAAGCAAACCTTAAAAAAAAGTAAACATGCACACGTCATACTTCCCTCCCGAGTAGTCTAGTCATCAAGCACCTTCTCCTCTCCTCTGTCCTGTTTGTTCACTGAGATAAATGGAATTCTTAATTTTGCATTTTGAAAATTGCTATTACCCCATAACTGCTTCCAAGTCTGCAAACTGTTAAAGTGTAATATTGCCAACGTGAGCCATAGGGAAACATGGCCATTACCTTGCTCATCAGTTGTCCTTTCAGTTATAAGTGACAACAACTGATATATACCTGACATCAACTGATATATTTTAATTCTGACAAAGTCTTGTCAGAACTGGAAGGGATCGTTGTTCGAAGAAAATGGTGAGCTTCTGAGAGGAACTGGCGTCGAGGTAAGTATGTAATATTCATTTGCAGGTACATCATGTGTTTATTTAAATCATTTTTATTCGGTTCAGGTTCACTTAAAAAAAACAACAACAATATTTAGCGCCATCCACGTAATGTTCACGGTGCTGTTCTACAGCAATGTGTAATATAAAATTTCATAATTATTTTGTGGAGAATCTTTATGAAGAATTGAATACATTTTACATTTATACATAAAAGTTTTTTTTTTTTGTAACTGGGATGCACATTTAAATCCAATTTAACTTACAAGTTTTCATCGGAATTTTGTAATTTTTTAATGCCTTAAAAAGAACCTCTGTGCAATCCTTGCAAAGTAAATAAAACCTCTAAAAGACATATTACATGTCACTTATAATTGCTTCAATGCTCTTTTTCTACGCTCAGAAATTATTTTACTGTGTGTATGAAATTAAATTTTAACTTGAGTCAGATTATGTCTCCCCCTAAGCTGTTTCCATTGACATGTTATCACCATCTTCAGTGGTGTGATATTTGTGATTGGATTATTGGCCACCAATTAATTAACTAAATCTATCGCTAAGAACATAAAAGTGTGACTCAGGAACTTGCGTAAAACTTTGTTCTTGTTGCCTATAACAGCCGGTCAAAAGTCCTTTTCATTTGCAAAATCAATACTGCTAAGAATGACAGCTGAAAGTCGGAAAACTATTTCAGTGGAACCAACAATCATTCTTGCAGGTGAAACTCAAAAAATTAGAATATCATTGAAAAAGGCCATTTATTTCAGTAACTCAACTTAAAAGGTGAAACTAATCTATGAAATAGGAAACCCTTGGCATGTATTTTGGATGAATTAGCTGGTTAGAGTGACACTCTGAGCCTAGAATATTGAACCTTTACACAATATTCTAATGCTCTGAGATTTTGATTTTTGGGTTCTCATAAGCTATACTCATCAACATTATAACAAATAAAGGCTTGAAATATCTCGCTTTGCATGTAATAAGTCTATTTCATATATTCATTTCACCTTTTAAGTTGAATTACTGAAATAACAGTAGGGTATTGTACCGTGTTAGCCATCAGTAAAAGCAAGACGTTTTAAATCAGGATGATACCATTTATTGGCTAACTAAAAATGAATAAAAATAAGCAAGCTTTCGGCCTTGCAGCCTTCGTCGGGCTTGTATCCTGTTAGTTCGCAGGCTGGTGGTACATACAGCTCTATACATGCAACCTCAAAAGGGAAATGACATGTATTTATGCTTGAAAAAAATATCCGGTTTCCCTTTTGATGTTGCATGTATAAAGCTGTCGGTACCACCAGCCTGCAAACTAACAGGATGCAAGCCCGACGAAGGTTGCAAGGCCGAAAGCTTGCTTATTTTTATTCATTTTTAGTTGGCCAATAAATGGTATCCTGATTTAAAACTTCTTGCTTTTACTGAACTAATATTTTGAGTTTCACCTGTACATGCAATGAGAAAGGCAAACACGGGAATCGGTCTTCCCATAGCCTGTAATCAAAGATTTAACACTTGAACTACACAGAAAATATACAGGCCAGCGACTTACTAGCCATCTCTTATAAGACATGTTTTATTTAATGTGATTTTTGTTTATCGTACAAAGCTACTATGGAACTTGATATAAGACTGTAAAATTAATTTAACTTGCGTTTTCATTCTTTTTATTGCGTATTGTTATTACAGTTATTATCCTCTTAAAAAGTGCACACAAATGCAATATACATTTAGTGGTGTCAGTTGAGTAAACCGCGTAGTTACGAACCTGTAATTAGGAAAAAAATGTAACACAAAAGAGACGTAAACTGCTAAAAGGCGCTTACAATCTAGAGAGTAGCGGTCTCCTGTCACACAGGGAGTGAAATAATGTACATCAATATATGTGCTGAATGTGCTGCTGGTCTTCCCATGTTTTCAGCCATGCATTGGGCAGATTTATTACACTACATAAGTCTATTATTCTCAGAAAAGCTTTATCACAAGTTTATGTATGTGCTAAAAATGAATTGACATTAATGTGTTATGCCTGTGAAAAAAAAAAACAAAAACAAAAAAACACACAAAAAACACAACCACAAAACTTATGACAGTCACTAATCAGTTAATGAAAATTGTAATATTTAAAATTCAAGAAGATAAAAAAAAAAGAGACTGCAATTACTAGCCTAGAGTGTGTGAGGGTTACATAGGCACGCTTGCAATGTAGATAAAGGTAAGTTCAATACTACAAATCGCATTCCGCAAAGTGAGTCCCTCATCTAATTACCCACTCCTGAGGATTCCACAGGGGTGACACACACGTATATCTACATAACATGGTTACGCACTGCTGACACGCAGCTTCTAATTACCACCCTTTTTTATAGACATCTAAAACAACATTTAGATTTCCCTGGAAAGTCTGTGGTCTGTAGGTTAAATAAATTCTAGTCAAATGCTCAAAAATAAATACACACGGCATTCCTCCGAAACACTATGTATATTATAATTAACTTTTTCATATGACTAACTATGTGTATTATAATTAACTTTTTCCTTTTACGCTTTAAGTAATGTTTAAAAGTTTTACAGAAAAGCAGAAAAGGGTTGTTTTATTTTAAGGTATATACATTTTTATTGAAGTAAAAAAAAAAAGAAGTCATCTAGTGTGTAATGGCATACATTGGCCAATAGAAACACAAGAAGCTTTGCGGAAATAAAATGTTACAGCGAGTAAAATTTATGGCCAATTGAAACACAAGCTTTGCCGAAATAAATATTAGTGCAGGTAAATTTATGACTCTGACTTTAAAATTCCCTGTAATGATCACTTAACTCTACTAATGAGCAAATGACAAGCTTAACTTTACCTTGCAGCAAACTAATAAAAAAGTGAACGTCTGGGTAAACTACGGAATCATTTCATTAACAACATTATAATTATGGTGAGCCAGATTCTCAAATGCTTCCTAATCGCAGTGTTGGCATGGGTCGAAAGAGAGTCACTCATTTTTATTTGTATTTTTTTAACCCTTATCGAACTTCGTAAACGCTCGTCGAGTATTTTTCCGTAGTCTTCAAACTTGCTAATATGATATATATTTCTTTAAAATATCCATCCAGCTCATACGTTCGCTTGTGCCGAGTATCTCTTTGTAGACCTTGAACTTACGGGTTTAGTGACTAGACAAACATACAGCTACTCCTCAGGGCTAATGGCTTAGTTATAAGTAGCATTTTTTGTTGTGTTTAAATCAATTACTGGTACTTTCATTTTCTTGAAGAACAAGCAGTAGCAAAATGACCTCATTTGCTGAAGGCCACAAAGAGGTCTAACACTATTACCTTTGACTAGTAATCATTGTGTATTACTTGGGATTGATATTAGCATTGTACAAACTTGTAGGAATTCTTAACATTTATCATGATGCTGCTAAGAGCCTAAATTATAGGTACTTAAAAAGATATAAGTGGCGGGTTTCAATGTATGCTCTAATTAGGTATAAGAAGAAGTGCGACAGAGGAAAAAAAAATACACGCCAAGTACAATATTTACCTAATATTACAATGGCTGTTTAGCTTTCACTTTGATAGACTTAAGCGGTCAACACCGCAATTATCCCGAGAAATAACAGGTATAGGATTAAGTTGATCTGTAAATATACGCTATCTGATAGATTTGGGGAAAGGGGGAGGAGGGGAAATGGGCAATATGAAATGTGAACATAACACCATAGATGCCGCTTTCTTAAAAAACAATGGAAGTAAAAAGGTTAAAAGATAAAAGTCGTTCGGCCCTGCGGCTTTGCGCTGACCTGATTTCTTACTAAGCAAAATAAGGTCACTTGATGACGAATCCCCACGTGTGGAGGGTACAGGACGTGCCTGCATATTAGGACAGATACCTGTCCATAATTTTACATATTTAAAGAGACCTGAAAAAAAAGGTTCATTCTTATTTGTTGTTGCTGCTTGTTGATGCACCAGGCAAACAGTAGGGGTGATGTCACGAGGAGGAAATGGGTAGGAGAGAGCTGCATTCCATTTTGCTGCGCAACAAACAAGTACGAACGTGATGTTTTCACCAGCAGGTGAGCAAAAAGAAAGAAAAAAAGTACCCTGAGCAGACCTCAGCAGGTGGCAAGCCTTTGGCAATGTGTGGCTGGGCCTTTTAAAATGGATTAAAACAGATGTTTCTCTAAAATAATTATTTTTGTTTAAAGTGAACAATATTATGCCTTTTACTGTAGACTTGGAATTGCTACAAAGGCATTGAACTCGTTGCTGCTGAATACGACATGGGACGCGGAGAGAGCAAGTCAGCAGGGAATAATAAACATTAAAGGCCAAATTAGAAGAGGCATATGGTCTATTTCAGAGAAGGAATAAGATGAGGTACACAAATTATGGTGTTATTCAGGGCTCCATAGCAGCAGCCCAAAGACCGCTGATCAGCAGAGCAACTGCTGTAGGTGGGTTGTTTTTTTTTAGCGAATTGCCGCTCTATTAAAAAATAATAATAAAAAGAAACAGACCATCTATCCAGTTGTACCCTATATGGAGAAATAAAAACATCTCAAAAATTATTTTTTTTGCATTTTTAATAGTAATGTAATCAGAGGGATGAAAGATCTCACTTACCACGAAAGGCTGGACAAACTGGGCTTATTTAGCTTGGAAAAAAGGCGACTGAGAAGTGACCTGATTAACATGTATAAGTACATCAGAGGGCAATACAAAAGCTTAGCAGATGAGCTTTTTGTCTCTAGGGTTGTACGGCAGAAGAGGGACATTATTTGCCATCTTTTTAGAAAGGGGTCCTTCACAGCGAGAGTGGTTAAAATCTGGAACAGCTTACCTCAGGAAGTAGTTATGGCAAACTCTATATCTGCATTTAAAGAGGGCTTGGATGCTTTTCTTGCACTGAAGGGCATCCACGGCTATAATTTTTAGGTAATTCCCGAAAGAGTTGATCCAAGGAATAATCTGACTGCCATCTGGAGTCGGGAAGGAATTTTTCACTTTAAGGCTAATTGGCCCAGGCCTTGTAAGGTTTTTTTTGCCTTCCCCTGGATCAACTGGGATATGTGCAGGTACAGGATGGTTTTTTTACTTTTATTTTTTTTCTGGCTGGACTTGATGGACGAGTGTCTTTTTTTCAACTTTTTTCAAACTAACTATGTAACTATGTAAAAGCAATCCTTTTATATGCAAGTGAAACTTGGAAGGTCACACAACCCTTTACCACAGAAATTCTGGCCTTTGTAAACAGGTGCTTGGGGAGACTTATGAATTATGGACAGGCCACACACTCAGAAAGGGAGAGGAATCTATAGAAAGAAGAGCTCTAGAATGGAATCCACAGAGATGAAGAAGGGGACAGCCTCCAAAAAACATGGAGAAGATCAGTGGAAAAAAAAATTAGAAAGCAGGGGAAAACATATAAGATCAAGAGAATAGCAACAAATAGATATTAATGGAGAGTCTTTATGGATGCCTTATGTTAACGGAACAGATGATTGCCTTTCTACTGCTACAGAAAAAAAAAATGTTACTTTACCTTAATCTTTTAGAAAGGCCTAACACTAACCTGTTCACCGGTCTGTAAATCACTATAAAAGACTATCTAAAAGCCAACTGAACATATTGAGGAGCCAGTTCAATTAATAATAATGAAGAAAAAAAAAACTCAAACGGCAGGTGCATGCCAAAATTTTAAAGGTGAATAGTCCCCCTAACTCCCGGAATTTGTTCATACCCTCTCCAAATTGAACCATCCCAAACATCCAAATATAAAGCGAATACTTTCGGACTTACAGTAACACAAAATCCCATTCTGTACACCAGACGGTACTGATGGCTGAAATACCATGCACAAAGGAATCCTGCTTTTAGGCCGGTAAGCAGTCAAAAAACATACGCTTCCACTAACAGAAGAAAGTTGGAGAGTTCGTTGCCATGTATAGTTTACCCGTTTAATTTTGTATTGGGAGGCAGCGGGTGCTGAAAGTGAACACAAATCTTCTTCTTTGCATACCTGATGTTGGCTATAAACTTTTATGACATTTTTGCACATTTCCGTTTTTAGTCATACATGAATTGGTATTGAGCTGCTTGAAAATTTTTTTGCATGCTCAGTTATACTCATTTGCTCTGATTCATTAAAAAAAAAAAACTAACAAGTTTTTTTACACCCATTAAAAACATTTTCTTTGATAAACGAGTAAAAACCTTTTTTTAAATCTCGCGCTCTTCTTTAAAATCTTTTTTTTATCTTTCCACCTTCGAATTTAGCATAATATTGAAAACACCTCAACATCATAAGTCGCTCAACCTGATGCAGGATGATGATGCAGGATACAACTAAAAGAAAAGAGGCGCCTGGAGCATACCTGACCATTCACTGTAATATACTCCTTTTTATTGCCTGAAGAAGCAGAATCATACCTGTGAAATGAGTTGCAACACTTTGTGAAGTAGGTCAATAAATTTATGTCATTTTAAAAATTGACAGTTTTTGTGTCTGCTTGGGAGGGAAGTCCAACACTGCCTTCCAAACAATTTTTTGACAATTTTAGCCTATTTTACTCTTTTGGCGCCTCGGTTTACTACATACAATATTTGTGTCCACCCCTGGTGGAGGGGTGAAATGCCCCCTTTCCGATCTACAGAGAGCAACTTCTTAATCCCGAGTGGGGACAGGTCTAATCTCACCTGCATGTACAGTGGTTGCCTGAGAGCTAACCCTGGTTTGGGAGTATCCTCTTTCTCACTCTAAGTATCATCAATTACCAGTACGTACTACACTATTTTGGGCTCTCTGGGTCCCCAATTTTTTTGTACAACTAAAATGATCACCAACTAGACCACAGGTGTCAAACACCAGTCCTTGAAGGGCATATCCATGCCAGTGTTTAGAATGGTCTGAGAGATGCAGACGTGTGCTCTACCTGATGAACCACAACTTTCCCGATTCAGTCCCATCAATTAATTTTGAGCTGTGCCAAAAATGTACCTCAGCCCTCAAAGACTGGAGTTCAACATCCTTGACTATGACAACATCCTCTGGTTTTCTCCAAGTTCCTCCACTTATTGGCCATCAAACAAAAGGATAAAGATTAAGTTTCTAACTCTTACCTACAAACCCTCTTCAAATCTGCCCCCTCCATATATTACTACACTTATTCTCAGATACCAGCCTACAATATTTATGCCCTGGTAAGGATATCCATCTCTAATTTAGCCAGAAACCTCTTGCATACAGGGTCTCCAGTGGGTCTCAGTCTCGCAGGATTTCTCTAATGCGTTTGGACCCCACCCATGGCCGTTTCTCCTACATCTATTCCTTGCCAGAGCCGGATTTACAGCTCAGGAGTCTGAAGGCACAGACTCCGCACCTCACCTCAGGCCACACTCCCATATTAGGTAGGCATCCCTCCTCCCCTATTTGGTAAACTCATTCATCTAGTAGATGTGCCCCTAGTATAGGATATGTGCCACCACCGCCGTATTAAGTAGCCCCCCAATGGGTAGAGGGACACTTTGGGAGGGGAGCCGCCTCTCCTGCATAATGTACCTGTAGGCACGTGCCTACAATGCCCCATGGTAAATCCGGCTCTCTTCCTTGCATATATGGCCTGGACATGCAGTTACTGGGATAGCTAAAGTGGAGGACATTTGCAAGTGTATCTACATTTTTCTGCACACTTGGCTTTCGTACTAAACTTTGCTTCAAGCTTTACCGCTGAGCCTGTGATGCAAATGAACCGCTGTTCATCTGCATCACAGACTGCTATTCTTTATTCCCAGTTTCAGGGGTTGAATTTCTGTGCAAAACCAACAGAATTCTCCTGCACGTTTATTTGCATTGCAGGATTGCCATTGTATTACCTTGATATACAAGTTGCGTCCATTCGAGAGTGTATCCCAGTTTTTAAGATGTGTGTTATAACATTTTGGTGTTATATAATTTATACTTTTCCATACGGTCTCCCACATAAGTCCATTTATTTGCTCTTTTCGTTACGCTCTTGCATAAAGGACTTTTAATTTAATGCGATTCTAGAACTGGAAATCAGTTGGACACACTCCATCTTTAGTAAAGATCAAACACAACCAAAATTTTTTTGATTTGACTTCTCAACTTATTTCTAAGTAGATTTTTTTGCTTGCTAAAAAAAAGCATTATATAAATAAGGTAAGATAAAGCTAAAGGTCTTCATTCAAAATACAGATGATTTTCAACCTAATTAATAAAACGCAATAGGTGTCCCAACATTAATTTCTAAATTATTCAGTCAGTGTTTGCCCCTTAGTAACATCTTTGCTATCTCCAATTTACAGGTGGTGACCTCTTTAGTCCTGCCAGGCAATCTCTTCAGAATGTTCAGTTACAGAGTGTTCTAAGCACTGAGAGAGATACTGCTTGCTTGGCAGCTGGAAAAAATCCATTATTTCCCACAATGCAACAAGGTTACACAGTAAACTGTCAGGACCATGTTCATGACATCACATTGTAGGATGGGATTTACCACGATATTCACCACACAGACCCCCCCCCCTGATGATCTTCAAGAAAAGGTAAAAAGATTTCTCATGGGAAAGGGGGTATCAGCTACTAACTAGGATGAAGTTCAATCCTTGATTAAAGTTCCTATTTAAGTTTAATATTAATAGTCCTCTTTTTAGGGCTTGTTTACTTGCTAGGGGCTGAAAATGTACTTTGTAGACAAGTCATAAAAAAAAGTTCTGAAAGAAACCTAATGAGATACTTTTATGAATCAGGGCCCTATCTACAGAACACCATTTAGTCACCTACCAATTGAAAAAGCAATAAAAACGAAGGAAAAGTAATATGAAGCGTACTTTAATTTGGGGCAATTGTCCTGTTATACACACTGTAGAAATTTAACAAGCTGTTTTACACAGACAAACCTGCTATGCGCTACAGTCTACCCTGCCTTGCACTGGCAGCAAGCGGTGGGTGGGAGTGTTTAGTGTGTAGAAAAATAAGGTTATCCATGCTTCTCCTCTTTGTAATGAACGAAATATTGTACAAAACCTTAGCTATGAGATGGTGGAAAATGTACTTCCGGATTTGGGCATAACTATGAGTAAGCCCTAAAACATGCCGAGCAATGAGAGTTCTGGAAAGGGTCAACCTCGTGGTTATACCCAGAAGTCTCTGGTCCTTAAGGTGCCAGAGATCTCTGGTACTGAAGTGGTTAATGGTGATACACCGGTATATAAATAATAATGATAAATTGACCAAATCGAAGCCAGCAGTTGCCAGTTACTAAAACCTGTTATTAGCTAACAGCTAGAGGCATTAATTGGCTGGATTTAATCCTTCTCCTGGTCATTGGCTATTTGCATTTGAAGTTATAAAAAAATACCAATAAGCAAATGATTTTTACAACACTGTATAACTACATAAGGTATTCTTCTAACTGCTCATCTCTCAAACTGTATTACTAAGTAGAACAACAACTAATTAAGAGGTCATCAATGAAAAGTCAACAAATGTTTTAAAACATGTTCTTCTATGAAGAGGTGGCAGGTGCCAAATTTCATTATTAGTTTGCTTTACCATTTGTACACAGGAGGAACGGTCAGGAATCCAGTCCAAATTCAGTATGATGATTCATGGATAATTGTCAAAGCAATTTAATGTCATCTCCTGGTAGAGAGGTTCTCCTCTATGCACCTGGTTTATTGTTCTACCAACTATAGAACGATGGTCTGCTTACAGCTGCTTTCACTTACGTGACCTGGACAAACCATTAGCCTATCTTACCTCAAAAGCCTAAAAGCTTTATATAAACTTCATCTGAAATACCAAAGTTCTCACCCAGGTTCATTAACAAAGTATTACTTAGGAGAACCAGAAGTCCTAAAGAGAGACGCCAAGTCTGCCTAAAGATGTACAGAAACACACATTACCATGAATCACGAATCTAAAGCACTAAAAATGTAGTAACCTCAGATGGGGAAAGTTATACTCTTGCCGCCCCCCACTCCACTTTTTTAAATGAACCATAGTCACACTAAGAAAAATAAACAATGGGGACTTTGTTTACATGGATAATTTTTAGGACAGCAATCATGTGCTATGTAATAGTCTGTTCTTGTTCCTGGTTAGGCGGTGGTGCAGTTGAGGGCATTTATAGGATGCTACTTGAATTGCCTGGCATGAGGCAACTGCCCATGTGTGTATAGGCCCATCGGTAGAGGGGTCAACGTAAATGCATTGGTTTAAGAATCTCACAGTCATCAGCCAACTTGCAAACACCATGAAAATGAATTACTTTAGCTCAGAAATACTTATTTCTTACCAGTGTTTGCTGGCTCTGGACAATGCTGTACCTGAAGACCACCTGTCAGGCCATTTACTGCAGCTCTCTAAGCTTCTGCTAGAATGTGCATGGGATTCTGGGTTGTTCTTAAAGTGACTCTGTAACAAAAATTACAACGTTTTTTCTACCATCCTACAAGTTCCTAAACCTATTCTTATGTGTTCTGGCTTACTGCAGCACTTTGTACTATCACGGTCTCTGTAATAAATCAATGTATCTTTCCCCTGTCAGACTTGTCGGCCTGTGTCTGGAAGGCTGCCAAGTTCTTCAGTGTTGAACTGTTCCTCTATGCACACTCCAGTGTGTGTTTTATTTACATAAGCCAGCAGCTTCTCTGCTATCTTATCAGTAAGGGCTCGTTTCCACTAGGGCGAATCCGCATGCGGGCACTGCATGCGGATTCGCATAGCTAATGTTAGTGGATGGGGCTGTTTCCACCTGTGCGGCGTGCGGGAGCGATTTGGCAGCGGGCCAAATCTGCACGGCGGGACCCACAGTTTTCGCCTGCGTCGGGAATCCGTGCGAATCGCCGCTAATGTATTTAATAGTAAAAACGCATGCGTTTGGTACATGCGTTTTTACCCGCGATTTCGCACCCTTCCCAATGTAATTTGGTCCTGGCAGTGTCATGGTTAATTTCGCATGGCACCCTGCAATGCGAAATCGCACGCGAAATCGCGGGTAAAAACGCATGCGGAAACGCACCCGCATGCGTTTTTACAAGCGTCGGAATGCCGGCGAAATCGCGTCGCACTAGTGGAAACGGGCCCTAATAGAAGAGAGCTGGATAAAAATCCTCCTCTGGAGGCTGTGAAAGGAGCTGGTCTGTCACATACTGAGGAATTAACGACATAGGTAGAGCTGTCTGCAGGAAGCCTGTAATGTTCAGTGCATGAGAGAAGCTGGGGACAGAAGGTAAACACACACAAGTGATCTCTTGAGATTCAGAAGTAAGGCTGTATACAGCCTGCTTGTGTATGGATGTATTTTCTATGTGTGGACATGCTGTACATCAACCTACTTCCGGTTTTGGTGGCCATTTTGTTTGTTTATAAACAAACTTTTTAAAACTGTTTTTGACTACTTTTAATGCGGCGGGGAGCGGTGAAATTGTGACAGAGGGTAATAGGAGATGTCCCCTAACACACTGGTATGTTTACTTTTGTGCGATTTTAACAATACAGATTCTCTTTAAAGAAGAAAGCCATTAACTGTTATTAAATAGATCACCTTCCCTAGCATAGGAGGAGCCAAGGCCAGATTTATACTTTTTCCGCCCCTAGGCCAAGTATGTTGGGGCTCCCCTTCCATGTGCAGCAGCGCCAATCCCCTTCCATGTGTAACATCCATGTACTGCAGCTCCTTTCTTTCATGTACAACTCCCTTGAGCATCAGCTTCCCATTTCCATGTGATTCTCCCTATTTGCAGACTTCTCTTTCATATATAGCAACTCCTATTTTACATCTGGGTGCCCCCTCAGGCTACAGCCACCCAAGGCCCGGGCCTTTGAGGCCTTTCCAGTATTCCCGCCCTGGCAAGAGCTGTAGAAATACCTTCTGGTGGAGCATTTATAAACTTTCCAGCGGAAGAAAAAGCAGTTTAAGTGATGCTTCAAACTAAATTATAAGAAAAGATAAGGGGCTGCTTAACATGGATTGCAAAAGTGGATAGAACTTGGGCAATACTTTGATTTAATGCATTATGGAACTTTTCTTCAAAAGGAGAAATTCTGCAATGCTAGGCACACTCCCAACGAGTTAGGTGGCAACGGACATTAGGTCTAAGCTTAGTCAACACGTGAGTCAGAGCTGGGAGGGCTTAACACTTGGCACAGAAGTTGCCCTGAGTATCTGTCCACAGGCAATTGATGGGAACTTTAGGTTGTACATATGTTTAACTTCTCCATTGAAACGCATCACCAGTAATTTATGCTCCGTAAACATTAAAGGCATCGTCTAGTCTACCCAATAATTTATTTTTCACTATTCGGCAAGTAACACCTATCGGAACCTTTAATTCCAGGATCTGTTGCTTGCTTATGCGAGTTACCTGTCTGAAGTCCACCAAGTGCTGTACATAGAACAGAACAATGGGGGTTCAATAAAAATAAATTATGGGGTGGGGACCCATCATTATAAACAAGATGCTTTAATATGAATTTCATATTAGAAAATCTTGCCTGAAGTATTTTTTTTTTCATACTCTTTCTCTCTAATCATTCTCCAGCCTCACCTTCTGTGCTCTGTGGCTGTTTTGACTTGTGTGCGTATTACAAAAAAAAAAAAAAAAAAAGAGAACACCATAACTGAAATATAAATCAAAAATCAACCTATCTGAAGCTTGTAGTAATCATGCAAAATGGCTGGGAGCCAACCGTTAGACTGGGAAATGTACATGGACACGACTTAGCGGGGGATAATCCTTCAGCCTCTGTTACTGATGGCTCCATTGTGATGTCAGGTTTCAGGTCACAGAGTCTTGTAATTCCACATATATTTATCTACAAATAGTTCTTGTGGCAAGTAACGAGCTCGCGATGTGCCAACGGCAAACACTCCAGGAGGCACTATAATATTTACACAAGGGTAACAATAACGTCACAAGTGTCAACCGTGTTACCAATATTTTTTCCAGGTAATATTACTTGACTTGGCACACGCTGTTTTTGGTTTAAGTGCCAAGCAATAGCATGCCAGTTTAATTAAACCCAACAGGTCCGTCAGTATTTTTCCTACCACTGTTTTTAGGCAAAGTGTTTATTTTTTTTTTCTTGCTCCTATACTCAATTACCTGTTGACCACCTTTTCGCGCAAGAACACTCCTTTTCCCATTGGTTCTGATTTGGCTGATCACGAATTCTGAAGAAGCCACAGGAAGCTTTATAGCTTTGCTACATGAGAAACTATGTGCTGCATCGGATATGCTTCGGGCTGGACCTTAAATGTACAGCTTCTGCGAGGGCACGTCAACTTTGTGGGAGAGTCTAGTACTGGACAATCTGTGCACAAACTGTTTTGGAAGCCAACGTCCCCATTTGCTGCATCTGTTTTGAATGCAAGTTGTGTAATCTGGATCTGCACAGCTATGCAGCTGGTCAATTCGGAAGCAGCCTGCACTTGGAAGTGCTGCCATTTCCTCCTGCTGGATCTTAAATGTAATATGGATTTTGAATAGGATGTTATGGGGCAGTGTAAACCTGTATTTTATGCTGGGCATACACGGTGAGATAATGCGCCGGAATAGAGCCAGCGGCTCGATGCCGGCGCGTCACCGATCGTCCGTGCATGCCGATTCCTGCTCGTCCCCGCAGGTGCTTCCTTATCAGCACTTTGTTTTCTGCATTGTCCGCCCGCGGGGATCGAGCGCGGTATCGATCCGCTGCGGTGACCGGACACGTCGGATATTATCAATCGAGCCATCAGCGGCACAACTGATAAGAACTATCGCGCCGTGTATGCCCAGCATTAGTGGCCTAAGATATCCTTTCCAATTTTTTTTTTATTACACCCTGCCCTTTTATCCTGCCTTTGAAATGCTTTGTTAACAGTACAGAGTTCAGTGGGTGGATGTGACCAAACCATAAGCAAACATAATGCAAATTAACTTCTTGAAATGCAAATCAGATGCCTATTCAAGGCCCGCTATTCAAATAAAAACTAAACATGCATGTCCATGTACACAAACTTATCTTCTGATGACCTATCATATAAATACATGGCATAAGCTAGGCTAGGATTAAAAACAGTGTCAGAAGTTGGGTTTTTTTTAGCAGCCTAGTAATGCTAGCCACCCTTTTCTTTCTATAGTAATGCTAGCCACACATGCCACAAACTTTTTTTTTAATTAAAAAGAAAAAAAGATGGGATTGATAGTGATCAAGAATACATATCAAACAGTGTTCTGTATGAATTTATGTTTAGAATCCGGACATGCTAAAGAGGAAGTGAAGTGAAAACTACATAATGAATACAACTGCTCATCTTTGTAATCATTTAAAAATTATTAAGTCAGTGTTTCCCTATTGTACAATCTTTCCTCTCCCTGGTTTACGTTCTGAAATTTAGCACTGGTGGTGACATCTTTAGTCCTGCCTGGTGATCTGTGCGGAATGTTTACTTAATTCTATGAACCGAGGGAGATATTGCTTGCCTGACAGTAGAACACCGCTGTGTTATTTCCCACAATGCAACAAAGTTCACAGACAGCAAAATGCCACGCCCATGGTCCTGACATCACACTGTGGGAGGAGTTTCACCACATTATCAGCCTCACAGACCCCCCTGATTATGTATTAGAGAAAAGGTAAAGATTTCTTGTAGGAAAGGGGGTAACAGCTACTGATTGGGATGAAGTTCAATCCTGGATTTTAGTTCCTCTTTAACAGTTATAATATGTGGCACAAACTTACATAAACCGGTACCAAAGGTCTAATGCAAAGGTGAGGGCTTTATTGCCCATCAGGAATGCTGCATGTAGTGGTGGGTTGTCTTAAAGGGAACTGAGCACATTCTCTTTCAATGGAATCTCTCCTGGCATAGAAGCTGCCATGTCCCCCCCTACCCTTCTCACATTCCTTATTTACAGAAGTCAGAGATGCTATCTTGACACATTGACACAAACTAGGTCTTTGAAGAAACAGTCCTAATTACTAACCCCCTTTGTTGTCTAATAGCATTGTTTACCTCTTGGTAATTAGCCCAATAAAACAATTAGGAAACTGAAAGCTCTGCGGCCGGGGACGGCCAGGCAGCCCTGCTGAAACAGGGTAATTAATCTACTTTGAAAGTAAAATACAAGGTAAAATGAAAGTTTATTTTAATAATGAAACAGATTGTCGGCATGCATTTTTCATGTGCTATATAAATGTCCTGAATGATAAAAAAGGTGCTCAGCTCACTTTAAGAAGAACCTCCTAATCCAATCTGACCATATGAGATCAAACTTTACGTGAAAGCGATTTTTTTCTGTATGATTGTATACTCAACAGGGAATTCTCAATAGTTAGGTGCTCTTTGCAATACTTTGCAAATAAGCACCATTAGCTGCATGGATGTTCTGGTAACTTTGTAGCCACCTTCCATTTTGATCACTTACCAATTTTACCACCTCTATGTACTATGATAGTTTACCTATAGAATCTGCTCTCAGGCCCGGTGCACACCAAAACCCGCTAGCAGATCTGCAAAATGCTAGCAGATTTTGACACGCTTTTTGTTATTTTTCTATGGCGTTTTGCGGATTGCTGCAGCGGATTTCAGTATAGTAGATTTCATATATTGTTACAGTAAAGCTGTTACTGAACAGTTTCTGTAACAAAAACGCCGGCAAAACCGCTCTGAACAGGCGTTTTTCATAGCGGTTTGCGTTTTTCCTATACTTAACATTGAGGCAGAAACGCACCCGCAATCCAGAAAATGCCTCACCTCGGCATTTTTCGTTTCTGCAAAACGCCTCCCGCTCTGGTGTGCACCACCCCATTGAGATACATTGACCAAGCGGATCCGCAGCCGCAAGCGGCTGCAGAAACGCTGAAAAAGCCGCTCGGTGTGCACCAGCCCTTAGTATTCAAAATCTGTTGGCTCGCATACTACATGTCATATAGGTGGTTAAATTGGCTAATCAAAATTGTATTTGTGTTTGCACCTTAAAGTGAACCTAAAGTCACCCCCAAAAAATGAGATGAACTCACCTGGGGCTTCCCTCAGCCCCCTGCAGACGATCGGTGCCCTCGTAGCCCCGCTCTGATGTCCCAGGACCTGGCCGCAATAGCAGCATAGGGGGCGATATACAGGCTGGGAACGCGAACAATCACTCGCGTTCCCATGCCTGTCGGCCAGTGACGGCCAAACCGGAAGTGCTCGCCGGCGGGTCCTGGGACATCGGAGCGGAGCTGCGAGGGCACCGATCGTCTGCAGGGGGCTGAGGGAAGCCCCAGGTGAGTTCATCTCATTTTTTGGGGGTGACTTTAGGTTCACTTTAAAAAGGAATTCTGAGATGGCAATAACATATTATGCTTTGCTTACCTGGGGCTTGTTCTAGTCGTTCTGGTCCCTTGCAGCAGTTCCGTCCTCCTCCAGGGTTCCACTATCGGCATTGGTGACCCGGCTGGGTTGGTGTCTTCTGCACATGCTGCTCGTATTCATGCCCACATGACCACATTGCTACAGTGCATGCACAGCGATCGCTACATGCATGCACGCCTATGCACACAAGCTGCTGACTCAATGGGTCAGCAATCATTATAGAGGGTCTAGCTGTAGACTGGAGGAGAGTGGACCTGCATGGAGGGAGCCAAATGACTTCTAGGGGCTGAAAGAAGCCCCAGGTAAGTAAAGCATAATATTTCACTGCCACCTCGGACGTCCTTTAAGGATGGGCTCTTTCGACAGAACAAGACCACACTTTGTCTATGGTAACCTGGTTGTTTACTTTATGGGCCTGCTCACACTGGGGCGATTTCCGCTTATTGCCAGCGATCCCTATCGCTTTGCAATACTAACTATATGGCAGCGATCTCACTGCCGCGACTGCCACCGACTGCCGGAATTTAGCTATTGGCAATTAGCAGCAATCACAAAATCACATGTAGCATTTTTCCGTGATTTTCAAGTGATCGCGATTTGAAAACTAAAAAGCACCAATCTCTCAGAAGTCGCAAGAGTGTAATGATTTTATCGTGTTAATCGCGGCAGCGGTTTGCAATTACAATTAAGAACGGGCCATAATAGAGATTTGACGGAAACAGTTCTCCCACATGGATTGTAAAGCTGGTCAGCCTCAGCAGATTCGCAATGATATCACTGAGCTGAGGCAGCGGGAAATATTTTGGTCATCTCCTAGGGCGTTTTGTACCAGTTGCAGAAAATGTAATGTTTTTTTTTTCTTTTATAAGATTACTGCCGATTTTAGCCATTCTGCTGAACATGTTATTCCTGTCTCCATCATTAATAATATTTAGATAGCCCATTCTTTCCACTGGGGGATATTTTGGGGAAGAGTTTCGAACCACAGAACGGAATACTTGTGAGAGATCAGACCTTGTCTGTGTACTCCTTGTAGGCTATTTATTGTCTCTCCTACTGCATCTAGTATTATCCACATCTTAAAATAGACAGACAGAAAAAAAAAGTGTACGCTACAACCGCGTGTGATCTGTATCGTCCTTCCACATTACTGTTCTGTTGAATATTTAATTTTACTACGTAATGGAAGAGGTTTGTACTACTGTAGAAAGAAACAGCCACAACAATAACTTTTCTATTTCAATGTGCAGCAGATGCTCAAATAGCACTTTTCTGTACTCTCCAGAAACTCCCTTTACGCAAGTGAATACTGTTTTGTAATCAAACAGAACATTTATTTACAGGTCACCTGTGTCAGAGGCAGAGCCCTTAACCATTACACTATCCAGCCACTGCATAGTACTAAATACCAAATGATATCTTAAAAAGATAGAGTAATGACATATTGCCACACTAGTGACAGCTACGCATCGGATTATTACAGAAATGTTATTTATTATACATAAAAGATTCCTGAGTAGTAGTACACGTTAGATATACAGTCATAAATACGTATATAGGATTTTGTGCATTTCGGTGATTGCTTTATCACAGCAGCACAAATAACGGTTGCTTGGTTGGTTTATATTTTAGTTTTTGCGAACTTAGTGCAACTATTACTGTATATAAAGAAATAATTTATTATAAGCATTATCTAAGAAATGGGACATTTTATACACACACACACACACAGCGATACATACATATACAGGTAGTCCTTGGTTAACCAACGAGATAGGGACTGTAGGTTTGTTCTTAACCTGAATCTGTTCTTAAGTCAGAACATTGTGCCATCTCTGCCTCCTGTACCTCCTCTGTGCCCCCCTGTGCCTCCAGTGTCCCCCTCTGTGTCACCTCTTCCCTCTGAGCCTGCTTATAAAAGTTTAAAAGCCATTTTTTCTTTGATTTTTTTTAAATCTATTTTCTCAAAAACTACAAGTCCAATTTGAAAAATTCTTTTTTTTTTGCTTGTTCCCATGGAAACAGAGAATCCATGCTGTTCGTATCGGCGGGCCGATCGTAAGTCGGTCGTTCCTAAGTCAGGGACTACCTGTATATACACACACATATATATATATATATATATATATATATATATATATATATGTATATATATATATATATGTATATATATATATATATATGTATATATATGTATATATATATATATATATATATATATATATATATATATATATATATATATATATGTATATGTATGTATGTATGTATGTATGTATGTATGTATGTATGTATGTATGTATGTATGTATGTATGTATGTATGTATGTATGTATGTATGTATATATATATATATATATATATATATATATATATATATATATATATATATATATATATATATATATATATATATATATATATATATATATATATATTTTTTTTTTTTTTTTTTTTTCTTTAATTTAAATTGAACTTTAAATGGATTAATTAGCGAGTCAGATTAGGAGTCGGTCAGGAAATTTACAGCTGAGACTCCAGCTACCCAATAATTGCTGCTGACTCATATATACAGAAATCCTGGCCATGTACAGAGATAAAACACAAAAGATTGCAATAGGTCTGTAAATCATATAGTGGCAATGCTAGCACAACTTCATTAATGCCAAAACGCAGCTGTTACTGGAAAAAGTGTTACAAATGCAGGAATGTTGTGGGAAATTTGTTTTGACTACAATTATGCATGAATAATAATAATAATAATAAAAAACTACATTAAGTACCAGCTAATGTACAATAAATTATTTAACAATAACAAAGAGTGGAAGAAAGGAATTAAGCCCTGAAGCAGATATCTAAATAGTAAATGTAATTCACATGTATTAAAATGACATTTCAAACTATCACAATAAATTAAATTTATTTTATGGTTAATTGCGCTTGATCGGAATAGTCACTAATAATATAAATATAAAAACTTTAATTGCCACAACATGTCCTGCCTGTTTAAAATAAATCTAATTAACAATTATCATAATGCCCCCATTTGTTAAGGCGGAGGGTGCCTCCTTTTACAAAACACCTCTAGGCCCTTATGCAAATCCCACTTTCTCCTAAGTCTTCTCCTGGGAGATAATTTTTCATCTACACTTTAAATTAACTTTTCAGCACTTGAATAAGTGCCAAAATGTAGGCGAAACAGTAATATAAAAATCATTCTGAGTAGTTTCTCACTTTCTGGTAACTTAAAAGGAATTTTATTGACAAGGTTAAAAATCTCACCTAAGAGACAATTCAGGAGAAAAAGTTACTTAAAAATAAGTGAGGGAAAAAAAGTCACTGCGTTTTATAGTCCAAATGCAGGGAGTTCCTGACTTGTGAAGGCCTGCCAATACAAACCTCCAACCTGCCGCAATGCCGGGGACTCCCTGTACTGTGCCCATGCTGAGGAGGACACAGGGGACACAAAGGGGCATAGAGGAGGACACAAGGGAGACACAAAGGGGCATAGAGGAGGACACAAGGGAGACACAAAGGGGCATAGAGAAGGACACAAGGGAGACACAAAGGGGCATAGAGAAGGACACAAGCGGACACAGTGGGAAACAAGAGGTACAAAGTGGGAATAACCCACAAGATGCCCCTTCACCATGGTTGCACCAGGTTTAGTATAGATTTTTCCCCTGGTTTCTGTCTTATCGTCAGGAGCGTCTTATAGACTGAAAAATATGGTAATTGCCTATGGGCCCTAGGATTGTACGCAATTACATTTTTCTCCTGAGTCATCTCCTGGGTGATAATTTGCATCTTCTCTTTAAAATAACTATTCAGTGGGACTAGTAGATCACTAAAAACCTTTCCAGAGGTTCACTAGTCCTATTGGACCTATAGTCTTCACCCTTCACCCTCTAATCCTTCATCCTTGGACATGATTCACCAAGCTTTTTCACCTGTTTTCCTCTGTTTTCACCTTATCTATGTTACATTTTTAAGCCTCCAAAGAGCAAAAGTATAATATAATTAAGGTAAGAAAGGTCATGTTGAAATGAAGTTAATCAGGAACAACTTACTTTGGGTTATAGTAGTTGAAAACATACTATCAAAATCAGGGGTGCCCAATAGGTCGATCGCGATCTATCAGTAGATCGCGACCGCCTTCTGAGTAGATCTCGCCTTCTGTGTCAAAATTAGCTGCCGCGTGATCGCAGCTGTCAAACCTTTGCTGTAGCCCCGGCTGTCAGAATATGCTACTTAACAGTCGCAGCTTTGAGAATACAATGCAATGGGAGAGGCGCGGCTGAAGGGGAGAGGCGCGGCTGAAGGGGAGAGGCGCGGCTAAAGGGGAGAGGCGAAAATGTTAGCATATCCTGCCCCTCCAGGCTCTGTGAATGGTGATGCAAAGCCACGCCTCCCCCAGGTCCCGCGCGTCTTCAAGCAGAGTTGTTTCCCATCTTGTGGGGACTCGGGAGAGGATACTGAACACAGGCTGGAGGTTTGCTGCTGCACTCAAAGGGGACTGAATGGAGGCAAGGTGGGCATAGATTTTGGTGCTGGGGGGATGGATTCCTTGACGGAGCCTATTTTTTGTGGTGGTGTTTGGGAGGGGGGGGGGAGGGGGATTTTGTGATTGTATCTATGCGTGAAGCCTTGTGCTGTGTGTGTGTGTGTGTGTGTGTGTGTGGGAGGGTGTGTTGAAGGATTCCGCGACCATGTTGTGCTGCCAACTATGCTGAGAATTGGGGGGGGGGGGGGGGGCGTCAAAATGTTTGTAGATCTCCTAGGCTTTGAAATTTTAAAAGTAGCTCGCGACCCGAAAAAGTGTGGGCACCCCTGATCAAAATTATTTAGAGTATTTTCTTGCTTGCTGATGGTATAAAAGGCATTTTATGACAAAGTGTGAAGATAACATTTAGGAAAATAACTCAGGGGAAAAGCAAATTAGCTACAGTGAGGAGCACCCTGCAATCTTGCAAGTTCTCCCACTTAGAAATGTATGGAAGGGTCTGAAATTCACATTGTAGGTGCATTCCCACTGTGAAAGACAGCATTTTAAATAAATAGGAATCAGGGAATCACATTTTATGATTTTTTTTTAAGAATGTATTTGTATTGCACTGCTGCACTTAAAGCGGAATATAACCCTGCATTTCAACTTTGCTCTAAAACATTATTTACAGCATATTATATGCAAAAAGCATTTTTTTTTTTTTACTAGACCAGCATTGGAAGGGTTAAACACAGAGGTTTTAAGTTCCGTGGAGAGATATGCAGACGTTCAGATAGTTACATTCTATTTAGTTATATGTATATATTTAGAAATGTTACACACTCTTTGGCTGTCCTCCAACTCCTTCTCAGTGAGAGAGATGAGTCACATTTAACACTTAGAAACATTTATGTAAACAAAATGTATCTATCTCAAGTTCGGATGCGTCTGCAGAAATCTCCAGGAACTTTAAAGCCCTGTGTAACCCTTCCAATGCTGGTCTAGTAAAAGAAAATGCTGGTTGCATATAATATACTGTAAATAATGTTTTAGAGCAAAGTTGAAATGCAGGGTTATATTCCGCTTTAAGTATTTGAGCCCCTGAGAAAACCAGTGTTACTATTTGGTACAGAAGCCTTTGTTTGCAATTACATAGGTCAAACGTTTCCTGTAGTTTTGGCCCACTCCTCCACACAGATCTCCTCTAGATCGGTCAGGTTTCGGGGCTGGTGCTGAGCAACACAGAGTTTCAGCTCCCTCCAAACATTTTCCATTGGATCTAGATCTGGACACTGGCTAGACCACTCCAGAACCTTGATATGCTTTTTACAGAGCAACTCCTTGGTTATCCTGGCTGTGTGCTTCCGGTTATTGTCATGTTGGAAGACCCAGCCATGACCCATCTTCAATGCTCTGACTGAGGGGAAGGAGGTTGTTGCTCAAAATCTCACAATACATGGACCCATTCATCCTCTCCTTTATATAGTGCAGCCTTCCTGTCCCCTTCACAGAAAAGCACCCCCAAAGCATGATGATCATCTGGATCATCCAGATGGTCATTGGCAAACCTCAGACAGGCCTGGACATAAGATGACTTGAGCAGGGGAACCTTCCATTCCATGCAATGCATGATGTGAAACCATGACGGTGTAGTGTTCTACCAACATTGACCCTTGAAACGGTGGCCCCAGCTCTCCATGTCATTAACCAACTCCTCCCTTGCAGTTCTGGGCCGATTCCTCACCTTTTTATTGAGTAGAGTTGGACTCTTTAAAGGCAGAGCAACAGGCTTTGAGAGCCAGAATTCTTGCTGATTGCCAGGGGTTCAAATACTTATGTGCAGCAGAGCCGTGGGAGGCAGAGGCTGCTTAACTCATCCTTGATGCCACCTCTGTGCCCTTCATGGTGAATTCCAGCTCACAATACTTCCTCCTTCACAGTCAGAAGGTGTAAGAAGCCGAGAAGGTGGAGCATACCATGGAGGGCATGGAAGTGGCGTCAAGGGTGAGTTAATCTCTTCCCCCCCAACCCTCGCCCCATCCAGAAATAGTTTATTGCCAGAATGATCGAACATGACATTTTGTTTGTGAAAAACAGATGACTGGTAGCCAAAGCATATAAATATCTGTATGGATTATTTCATCTTTATTAAGACCCTGGGTTGACTTTCAATGACCCAAAGGAAGAAGGCTGATTGAATGCAACTACAAAAATGTGCTGCACTAGCTAATTGTTTAACAAAACTTTATTTTTTTGTTACGGTATCAAAATACGCTCAAACAGGAAACAGGCGTAAGGATGAAGACATCCGTCAAGAGATGGACATTTGGAGGAGATTTTAATACCGTATTTACATAAACTTTTACACTTGTCAAGAACTTGTAAGGCAGTTTGTTTTGGGATTGTGCAGAGCTTGTGACAACACAGCTGCGCACCCGCCCATCAAAAAATAAAAAATCTCTATGATTTAAGAGGAAGTTTTTGGACTGGATCTGTAGTTGTGCACACGACTTGAAGCATATGTCAGTACTATAATATGGGAATATTAATATTAAACAGGGAAATCCGCTGAACATGGTTTTAAACTGGAACAAAACTGGCACCTCATCAAAAACCACTCTGCACACCAATTGAAATATGATCAAAATTTGAACTCGATATACTGCCCCCTGAAAAAGAAAAGAAAAACAGAAGGCAAAACAGACAACTGCCTATGGAACTAAATTACATTATTTGACATGACACAAGATAGCTGAGTGTGCAACTTTCATGAGAATCTAAAACTTTAATTTCTTAAAGAAACCCTGCCCATCACTTGTCCATCAGTTTTCAACATTGGTCTACTAAGTGAGGATATTACATGGCACATTTTACTACAGGTAGTCCCCCGACTTACGAACGACCCGCCGATACGAACGGCATGGATTTAGTGTTTCCATGGGAACAAGCCCCCAATTTTTTTTTAAAATTGGACTTCTAGTTTTTGAGAAAATCGATTTTAAGAAAATTCAAAGAAAAAAATGGCTTTTAAACGTGTATAAGCAGGCACAGAGGGCAGAGGTGACACAGAGGGGGGACACTGGAGGCACAGATGAGGTACAGGGGACAGAGATGGCACAGTGTTAGGGACTGTAGGTTCGTTCTTAACCTGAATCTGTTATCAAGTCTTATCTCATTCGTTAACCGGGGACTACCTGTATAGCATTTACGGCATAGGACAGTGAAACTTTTTTACTTATTCTCTGTGAGGATTCATGTCTTTTTTCAATTCAAGTGCAAATACTAATTAACACATCGGTAAAAAATTCTACCATATATTATAGAACCGTATTTTGCCCAAGAGAAAACATATTGTTGCAATTTTTTGGCTCAACTTTCTGGCAACAGACACATTTGCACAAGTCAGATAAACAAAGGAGAAGCAATTAAGTTGTACGTAAATAAATAATTTTGAACATACAACAAAAAATTTTGATTTAATAGTTTTTGTTTTTAAAGGTATTGGAATGGATTTGCCCATTTTTTATGTATATATGCCTCTGAAGAAATGGCCATAAAAGCCAAGAAATATCCATCAAGCATTGAATACGGAAGACTGACGCACACACTATGGACTGATGAGACATATTAGTATGTGAGAAATTGCTGGCTGACAGATTTACTGCATGTGTATTAAAATGACTTGGGTGGTAACAATCTAACCCACATTTTGAGCACTGTTATTGGGGATGTGTGAACATCTCAGGGATTAGGTGATAATGTATACAAGCAAACCTATAACAAGCTTCAACCTATCTTGTTTTAACATTGGGCAGATGTCCTTTATTAAAAGATTTTTTCGGTACGTTTTCAATAAATTTTTAAAGTTTTTAAGTACATTTTCCCTTGTGAATGGTAAATGATAACTATAAACTATTGAATCCCTGAAATGATTTAGAACCTTTGAAATACACACGTTCCATTCCGGTAAATTGTTTGCTGCTACATTTGTTTGTAAGTTAAAGAGAACCTGTACTGAGTAAAATTATTTAAAATAAACACATGAGGTAACTTCAAATGAACATTACATAGTTACCTTGCCACCAGTTCCTCTCAGAAGCTCACCATTTTATTCTGACAATAATCCCTTCCAGTTCTGACAACATTTTGTCAGAACTGAAATATATCAGTTGCTGTCAGTTACAGCTGAGAGCTGATGTGTCCATGTTTCCCTATGGCTCAAGTGGGCGATGTTACAGTTTAACAGTGTGCTGACCAGGAAGCTGTTATGGGGTAATGGCCATATTCAAAATGGAGGACGGAGAATTCCCTTGATCACAGTGGACAAACAGGATGCAGGAGAGGAAAAATAGATTGAGGAGTAGACTACACGGGAGGTAAGTATGACTTGTGTATGTTTATTTTGACTTTTAATGTTCAGTTCAGGTTTTCTTTAAGCTCTGTGTTACAGGTGAGACTGGAAAATTTGAATATCGTGCAAAAGACCACTTATTTCAGAAATTCAACTTAAAAGGTGAAACTAGCATCTGAAATGGACTCATTACCTGCGAAGCAAGATATTTCAAGCCTTTGTTATGTTGATGGATATGGCTTACAGCTTATAAAAATCTCCAAATCTAAATCTCAGACCATTAGACTATTGTGAAAATGTTCAATATTCTAGGCTCTAGGGCCCATATGCAATTAACTTTTTCTCCTGAGTTATCTCCTAGGAGATAATTTTCATTTTCTCTTTAAATTAACCTTGAAGCGCTTTACAACTGAAAAGGGTACTTCAAATTTTGGGGAAAAGTACTATCAAAATTATTTTAAGTATTTTCTTGCTTGCTGGTGGTGTAAAAGGCATTTTATGACAAGTTGATAAAATATCACCTAGGAGAAATCTCAGGAGAAAAAGTGAATTGCTTATGGGCCTAAGTGTCACACTATAATCACCCAATTCATCCAAAACACCTGAAAAGGGATTCTATATTAGTTTTGCCTTTTAAGTTGAATTACTGAAATAAATGGACTTTTGCATGATATTCTACATTTTCTAGGTCCACCTGTATACACAGTGAAACGTGGATAAATTATTTCAGACAACTCTGGATTTGGACATATAGTATAAACTGTTTTTTTTGGTTGTCTCAATGTGCTTTTAAAGTGTTTTAAGCGAATTTTTACCTGCATATTAAACAATAAAAAATGATAATAAAAAGAACAGTACTGTATATTTTGTACATGCAGACTTTGTTTGCATCTCTGAAACGTAATTCGAGTCGTTTGTAAGTAGGGGATATACACACACATATTATATATAGATGTTACTATTTTAATAAACCTATTGCAAATGATTATCTAATTTTTTGTCACTATGCCATTTTATCATGTGTGTGCACAATACATGGTGATAATTCAGATGCTAAAATACTTTTTAGGCGAAAAACAAAAATACAGTAAAAACAAAAGGGAAAAAAATAATTTGTTGTGACTTTTTGAACATCAGCTTTGCTGGAACAAAGAGACACAAGCTGTAGACGACAGGTGAGACATTACCGAGAGAAGTTTTTGCAGTCATCTCTCGCTCGCTCGCTCTTGTGGGAAAAAAAAAACAAAAACCAAAGCATGAAAGGTTTGGCGAGCAGCACCACACGCTGACGGGCACATTTTAAAGAGCATTACTCGACTCCGTAAGCCGGGACATACAGATGTTGAGTGCAGTCAGCAGGCTACAGTAACCAGCACAGTAATAACATGTAATTGGTGTCAGGGAGAAACAAAAAAAGAAATTTACACATGACACACAATGAAAGGAATGCTTACTAACCTGTGGCTATAAAGTATTACAAAAAAAAATTATATATATGAAAAGATGTGTGCAATTAGGACCGCCTGCATTATTACAGTAAATTTGCCGAGGTCAAGAGGCCAAACTGGTTATCGTACCGCAAACCTGAGGCACGCAGCCGGGCGTCCCGGCAGACGAGGGGGTTAATACAGTCACGTTGAAGATACACGTGACCCTCACTGCTCCATTTCTGATACAGCACACGTAAGCAGCAACGCCTGGCAGCGCACGCCAAGTTGGAAAAAAATAATTTCCGGATATCATCAAGGCAAGCAAAATGGGAGTCCGCCACCTGCGCAGTCATTAGTAACCTGTTTACAAGGAACTGGCATTCTGGGAGGCCTGCAGAGGTTCCTGCGGTATTAGTAGACACTCATTTCGGAATTGCCGGAATTCCAGGCAAAGAACACACCAAACAGGCTTAATTAAAAAAAATGCAGATTGCCATGTAGGAAAACATCCATCCCAAATCTGTCCGGCAGTGACTAGACGTGTCAACAACTACGCATGATGTTGACTGGACCAAAACAAGTCCTGAAACTCAATCAATTCCTGGGGGATTTTGAGCACAAAGTTACATGGGTAAAGTTGACAACTCTTGGACAGAAATGACAGTTTGTGAAGATGAAGTTAAAAGAATAACTGACTGACAAAATCTAATAAAAGAGAAGAAAAAAGAAAGATTGACTTCAGTAAACACTTGCTTAGAACTGCAGAGTCATCAATTTAACATCAAAAGCAGAAATTAGCTTACCTGGGAAAAAGAAAAAAAAAATCCAGAGGGTTATAGAGACAGGCAGGAAGTCTGGCCAATCACCGTGTCGGGAGACCATGCCGCAATCTCGCTTGGAGACTTGAAAGACCCAGGAATGTTGATTGATAGATAGGAATGAGAGAAGGCCAGCAAACGGCAGATGAGCAAGAAATATATAATGAGTTCTATGCAGAGTACGTCTATACAGTCTCCTATTACAGCACAGGTTCATCTCCGAGAGAAGGAGATACATTTAACTATTCAATGCATTGTTCCGTAGCTAACCACTTTTACGGGGATTCTACCTGCTAATTTTCCTTCGAAGGAATCTTATTCAGGCTGGCTCCTCTGAAGGATTGTCAGGAGAAGCAATCAGACTTCTCTACATTGTCTTTGAAAGGCTAGGATTTATCTAGGTCATGGCTCCACTAAAGCAAAAAAACAAAAAACAAAGGTAGTCTGGACAGTGGACACCAAAAGAAGTTTCACCGATACTACGAGTAGCTTCTTCACCTCTGCGAGCTTACACACGCGTCATTACTTTTATTGAGGGTATATAACATTTTGTACGTAGCATGCAAAAATAAAGTGTTGAACTAAGAGTGGAATACAGAGGCCGCCATTGCTAGTTATCTCGCTCTCACGCAAGACCTCGGGCTTTAGTAGGCTGAGTCACTCTCGTCTCATGGGTAGAGTGTACAGATCAGGTGATCTATCACCACCTTCATCTTTCGATATTGTAGATACGGGGGGGGGGGGGGGCAGTGACTCACACAGCTGTGAAGCCTGAGGCTTTGTATGACAGCCAGGTGACTGTGACAAGCATTCTCATAAGACGAGCGTTAGAGTAGGTCCACACTTGTCCGTGCACAGATTGGATCCGTTTAAAATGGATCCGGTAAATTTACCCCCCTGCCTCAGTTTTTATCTTTTATGTATTTGGAACATACGTTTCCAGTCCGTGGAAACGTATGCCCGGGGGTGGTGAAGTTTAGAAGTATAGGGGTAGCAGCCAGGACGGGGTGACAGCAGTCGGTGGGGAGAGGGGTCATCCTCCATCCCTCACCTGGGTCCCCCGTCCACATTCCCCTCCAGCAATTTGCGCAAATTGTAAAAATATAGTGTCGGCAGCGAACGGGATCCGGTTTCCTGATCCGTTTTATATGCAATTTTTAACTTTGCTATCTGTGGCTCAGTTTTTGATCCGGGCAAAAAAACTGAGCCACGGATACATTTTTAATACAAGTGTGAACCTACTCTTATCGTAAGGTGACTAGGCTCTGAATCTTATCTGTAACAAGTTTCCTTTTAAGCCGACACGAACTGAAAATGAAAGTCAAAACTCATTACTTTTTACTATCTAAGGCCCTCTTGCTTGAGAACTACAAGTCAGTAAACTAAATTCTAAATCCACCATTTTAAATGTAAGCATTATTCGAATCCAAGTGGTTTGTCATTATGAGATGGAAGTGGTTCAAAACAGGGGCATATAACAATGAGTTATGATTGCATTACCAATCAGAGGCAACTGGAGGTTGATTTATCATTTTTTTTTAAAGTATATGCATAGTTATGCTTTACCCACCTACTGTTTTTTTTATTTAGTTTTTTTTTTATAGACAGTATATGTACGTCCTCTGGAACTTTATCTAAAGCCTCAAAGATGTAAATATTCATCTATACACAATTATTCATACCTCTGGCAAATTTTGACCTAAAAACTTACTTTTATTCAACCAGCAAGTATTTTTTGAAAGGAAATGACATAGGTGTCTCCCAAAAAGATAAGATGATGTACAACTACAAGCGGCATTATTGTGGGGAAAAAAATCTCAGCTTTTATTTACATTTCAGCAAAAAATGACTTGACCAAAATTATTTATACCCTTCACAAACTGTCACAGTCTGTGGTAGAATCCAAAGTTCTATACCATTCCAAATAGTCCAAGCTGTTCTAAACCATCCTAATTACCTTGATTAACTGGCAACAGCTGTTCTAATCAACTCAACAGGTGAAAAACAGCAGCTCTCTGCAGTTGGTTTATGGACAGTCATGGCTAAGACAAAGGAGCTCAGTGAGGACCTGTTGCTGTGCACTGTGGCTGCTCACAAGTCAGGAAAGGGCTACAAGGCCATTTCTAAATGTTTTCAAATTCCAGTGGCTACATCGCAAAGTATTATTAAAAAATACAAGATATTCTGCACTATGGAAAATCTCAGAGGATGTGGTCGGAAGCCAAAAGTGACTCCTGTGCTGGCCAGGACGATAGAGCATTGAAAAAGAATCCAAGGATCACCACCAAGGCCATCCTGGTGAATCTGGGCTCTGCGGGTGGCAATGTCCCAAGGCAGACAATCCAACAGACACTGCACACTGCTGGGTTCTACGGATGCAGACCAAAGAGGATGCCACTTCTCCAGATAAGCCACACAAAAGCTCGCTTGGCCATCTGGACAAAGAAGATGACTTCTGGTCTTTTGTGTTATGGTTCGATAAAACAAAAATTGAATTGTTTGGTCACAATGATGTTTCCTTCATTTGGCGTAAAAAATGCAAATCCTTCAACCCAAAGAACACCATCCCCGCTGTCAAACATAGTGGTGGGAACCTAATGCTTTGGTGGTGTTTTTCAGCCAATGGACGAGGGAACCTAATAACAGTAAATGGCACCATGAAAAAAGATCAATACCTGAGGATTCTCAGCGACAACATCAGGCAGTCTTCAGAGAAACTTAGCCTTGGGCACCAGTGGACATTTCAGCAGGACAATGACCCCAAAACACACAGCAAAAGGTTAAGAAATCTTAGCAGACAACAACATTAACGTTTTGGAGTGGCCCAGCCAGAGTCCTGACTTAAACCCAATTGAGAATCTGTGGAGGGAGCTAGTGATGGCAAGAAGACCCTCCAACTTGAAATATATGGAGCTCATTGCTAAAGATGAATGGGGAAAAATACCGGTGGAGACATGCAAAAAGCTGGTCTGCGATTATAGGAAGCGTTTGATTGCTGTAATAGCCAATAAAGGCTTTTCTATTGATTATTGAGAAAGGTATGAATAATTTTGGACTGGGCAATTTTAGCTCAAATGTAAAAAGCTGATAAATGTCTTTTCCCCCTCAATAATGCCTCTTGTACATGGTCTTATTATCTTTTGGGAGACACCTATGTCATTTCCCGTCAAAAATTACTTGCTGGTTGAATAAAGTTACGTTGAAAGGGAACCTGAGGTTAGAATAATATGGAGGCTGCCATATTTATTTCCTTTTAAGCAGTAACCAGTTGCCTGGCTACCCTGCTGGTCCTCTGCCTCTAAGACTTTCAACCATAGACCCTTACAAGCATGCAGCAGGTCAGGGGTTTCTGACTAATATTGTCAGAACTGACAAGGTAAGCTGCATGCTTGTTTCTGGTGTAATTCAGTTCAGTACTGCAGCCAAATAGATCAGCAGGACTGGCAGGCAACTAGTTTGAAAGGTGATACATATGGCAGCCTCTATATCACTCTCACCTCGGGTTCACTTTAAGTCAAAATTTGCCAGGGGTATTAATAATTTTGTTTAGCACTGTATATATCTGTATATGATCTGTTCAGAAAAGGTAAAGATTTCTCAAGGGAAAGGGAGTATAAACTACTGACTGGAATGAAGTTTCTCAACTCCAAGGAACTCCAGAATGCAGTGTTTCTGTACGCCTAGAATAAAACCTCTGTTCAGTCATAGCAGCTGCCTCAGTTCCCAGACTTCCTGTTCCAGTGATAGCCAGTGCTGTAATATGAACCCTCGGCAGACATGATGAGAGGATGTAAGGAAAGCAATATACATACGTGTCTTGAGCCTGAAACCCTACTCTAGTATTTATACGGCCTCTGCTCGAATTGTGGAAATGTACTACTTCCTGTCAGTGTCAACACGTCACAGGAAGAGGAAGTGAGGAAGCAGCCCTTTGCCAAACATGAACTTTTTCTTATTGCGCTTTCTGTCCCAATTACATTATTTATTTATTGTATTTATAAAGCGCCAACAAATTACGCAGCGCTGGACATTAGTTAAGGTTACAGACAATATTTAGGGGAGGCATACAGCAATATGACAATATAGGAATACAAGAAAGACCAGATCATGCAGCACTGTATGAGTACCAGGTAATGCTTAGTCAGTCACTGGATGGAGCATGGAGATTAGGCAAGTTAGGTTCACTCAGATCCATAGGATGTGTGTAGGGTTATGGAGGTGCATGAACAGGTAGGAGGCATGAGGCGGAGAACCCTGCCCGAAAGCTTACAATCTAGAGGGGTTCTGTGGATATTATTAAAAAACAAAGCGTGACACTTACCTGGGGCTTCTACCTGCCCCAAACAGCTGTCCTGCACGGTCCTCTACGGTGCTCCGTTCCCCGCCGCCGGTCACGGTCCAATTATTCATCTTACTAGATGAATACAACAGGCGCAGTATGAAGTTTTCGGGTATTGCACCTGCGCAGTAAGCTCCTAACTCCCGCTCGGGTCTCCGCGACGCGCACAGTTGTATTCGCCTAGTTAGATGAATAATTGGACCGAGACCGGCGGCGGGGAACGGAGGATCGTGGAGGACAGCACAGGACAGAACAGCTGCAGGGGGCCGGTAGAAGCCCCAGGTAAGTGTCAGATTTTTGTAATATCCATAAAACTCCTTTAACCTTCCTGGCGGTAAGCCCGAGCTGAGCTCGGACTATGCCGCACAGGAGGATTTCTCAGGCCCTGCTGGGCCGATTCGCATAATTTTTTTTTAGCACTTTGCTAGCTGCGTGTGCATTCCAATCGCCCCCCCTTCCCCCCCATGCGCTGCCTGCAATGGCGACGGGGTAAACCCTTCAGGAAATCCCGTTCTTTGAACGGGATTTCCCGATCAAAGATCACCGGAGGCGATCGAAGCGGGCAGGGGGATGCCGCTGCACAGCGGCTATCATGTAGCGAGCCCTAGGCTCGCTACATTATTTAAAAAAATATTTTTTTTTTAAAAAGACTGCTGCGCTGCCCCCTGGTGGTTTCTAATAGACCGCCAGGAGGGTTAATGACATTTCCTAATTTCGGTGACCCTATCCGTACGTGAAGGAGTGCCGGAAAAAAAATCTCCCTCAGCAGAACTGAGAAAGCAATTTAAAAAAAAATTGGAGAGATTACCCACTATCAAAAAAAAAAATCAAAAGAAAAAATAAATCCTGGCTACCAAATGTATTTCCCTTTATAAAATACCAGTTACCTGTCATCCTGCTGATCTTTCATGCATCAGTAGTTACAGATTACCCAGCAAGCTCATGGTGAACCAAAACTCCTAGGAGTGTGTGAGGGGCTACAAAGGACCAAAAAGCCCTCTTACTAAAATGCTATGTAAAAAAAAAAAAAGTAAACACCGAGTGGCTTCAAGTTCTACCACATAGAGCCACATTAATCCATGCCATGCACTGATGAAGATCAACGAATCTGGACGCACAAATTATTGCGACTCTACAATTAACAAACGAACGCATCATTGCATTTTAGCAGATCTGGAGGTGTGGCTATCTTACAGGGACAATGAAGGATCATTTGCATATTCAGCAGTAATGCATTGTGGGAGACATTATATGCTCACTCCAACCTGAATAATCGCAAATACCTTCTGCTTTAAGGCGGAAAACTTTTGCCATGCATCAGTAGTGTCCGATTCAGACACCTGACACAAGCATGCAGCAAATGCACTAGAACTTAAATTAAACATCTGATTTGCATGATTGTTCAGGGTCTATGGCTAATTAGAGGCAGAGGATCAGCAGGACAGCCAGGAAGCCTGCATTATTTAAAAGGAAATAAATAGGTCAGCCTGCATATCCCTCTCAATTTAGGTTTCCTTTAATAGATTTTTATAGATCAAGCAGACATATATCATATGACCGACCTCATGAGAGTTTTGGTGCTCCTCCCCTCGGTATTGCTGCAAAAACTGATGAACATTAAAATAGCCGACAAAATTCTACAGAGCCTATGACATCACAGAGCTCCTCCAATCAGATCACACAACAGCAAGACAGTGAATGTTATCACTAGCACTGTAGAATACTGAATGGGTTTAGGCTTACTATGGGCATACTGAAAACAAAGATTCAATAAAACCTCAGAAAAAAACTAGCGACTGTTTACAAAGAAGTGGTAATCTACTAATAAATCGCCACTTCGATAGTTATTTCTCCAACATTCCATCTTTTTGCTTACATGATCTGTATATTTTCATATAGTAAGTGTCTGGATAGTGTAATGGATAAAGAGACACTGAAGCGAGACTAAATCTCGCTTCAGGTCTTATATATAGCAGGGGCACGTGTGCCCCTGCTAAAACGCCGCTATCCCGCGGCTTAACGGGGGTCCCTTCACCCCCAACCCACCCCCCGCAAATGTTGGTCGGAAAATGGTCGCTGGAGATATCCTTCCTGGAGGCAGGGCTAACGGCTGCAGCCCTGCCTCCCAGTGCGTCTATCAGACGCGCATCGCCGCCTCTCCCCCGCCCCTCTCAGTGAAGGAAGACTGAGGGGCGGGGGAGAGGCGGAGATACGCGTCTGACAGACGCGCATGGGGCAGGGCTGCGGCGGTTAGCCCTGCCTCAACCAGGAAGCGCTCCCCCGCTGCACGGAGGGGGTTTGGGGGGACAGGGACCCCCGTTAAGCCGCGCTATAGCGGCGTTTTAGCAGGGGCACGCATGCCCCTGGTAGCTATGAGGTCTGAAGCAAGATCTATTCTCGCTTCAGACTCTCTTTAAGCTCTCATTTAGGAGACCTGGGTTTGAATCTCAGCTCTTCCTGTTCAATAACCTATTCAGTGAGGAGACCTTAGGCAAGAGTCCCTTAGACTGCCACTGTCTATAGAGCACCCCCTAGTGGCTGCAGCTCAAGCGTTTTGAGTCCATAAATGTTATTTGTCTTGTCACTGGTGCTTTGATCACCTCCCATAAACATCAGAGTGATGATCTGCAGCTTCATTAACTGTAATGGACCCTCAAATCACAAGTACCATTCACCATAAAAAAGGGGCCTCTGCAGATTTAACCCGAGATCCATGTGTCTAAAGCAGAGTTCCCCAACCCGGTCCTCAAGGCCCACCAACAGTACATGTTTTGCAGAAAACCACAAACATGCACAGGTGGGGTAATTGGTGTTACAAAGTGATTTGGCAATGTATAAACCAGTGGTCCTCAAACTAAGGCCCGCGGATGCGGCCCCCTGAGGCTTTTTCACCGGTCCCCCACTCTCAAAATCTATTACTTATAGATGTGGTCCACTGCATGTTTAAATATCTGCGACCCACATATAGAATAGCAGTGCTGGCACCACCCATCCACATGCGTCCAATTGGACTGCAGGTTGTCACCTGGGTATGCTTCACTGTCTGTAGCAAAGCTGTTCTTTGGGCGTCACATGAATGGCTGCTCCTCCTCCGGAGTTCTCCTCTGTTACGTATTGTATATATGTCCTATACTATCAGACAGTGAATAGTTTACACACCCTAGGCTCAATGTAATGTTTTCTACATTTCATGTATACTCCGGCCCCCCCAGCAGTCTGAAGTATGCTGACCCGGCCCTTGACCGAAAAAGTTTGGGGACCCCTGGTATAAACCATCAATCTACAGTATATGACAACAGTCACGTGAGGCGAGTACAATGGAAACAAGAAAACAGCACCCAATATTTTACGGCTATTGCAGGGGAAGGTATGGTTGGTGGGTCAGTCAGGTAGGCATTGGGGGGGGGGGGGGGGGGGGGGGGGGCGAGGGGTGCCACCGGTAGGGCTTGTGTGGGTTATGTTTAGGAGTTCGTAACATCAATAAAATCTACCTATATTTTACTATCAGAATTACCACTGTCCATTAGTAGAATGTTGGTAATTTTACAGATATCCTACTAGCGGCTATTTCCTGGCACCCACATTATACACTACACTTACAATAATGATCGCCTTTCACAAAAGGACAGCAATCATTTGTGCAACGGTTCAGTGTACAAGTACTGTGCAGACAAGCCACTCTGATGCAGAAAAGCAGCATGCTCAATAAAGAGAGAAGGAGTAGCGCAAGAGTGAAGATTCAAAAGTGGACCTGAACTCTTGCACAGGACAGAAGGAAAACAGAGAGAAATGTATCCTGTATGTATTTAGCGAGTTTAGCCCATCTAATTCCCCCTCATCTGTGACTAATCACAAGTTGCAATTTAATCTCTCCTGTGTCAGCTGGCTCCCTTGGAAGAGCAGCCAATTTGTAAACACAGGATGTTAACCCTATGTCTAGGGTTGATGTTATTACAGAATATCTAAGTACTCGTAGCTACTTGGCATCGAAATTTTATTGAGACAGCTGTGACCGCGGGAGGGGGGGGGTCAACATACCCATCCTCCTTCAAACTGCACAAAGGAAGCGTAGGAATGATATGGAACGCGATGTGGAACGCATCGGATGAGGCGAAACATGGGTATGTGACTCCACCCTCGGTCACAGCTTTCTCATTTAAAATTTAGGTTAAAGGTTATCTTTTAGAGCAGAGAGGAAGTTCTGGGTTTAGGTCCGCTTTAAAAAAATAAAAAAAACATTTCTTGTTAGCAATATGGAGGGAATGATTGCTAAATGAATAGCTAAATGCTAGATACCTGCGTGAGATGCTGCCGAATGACCAACCTGTCTGAGATTTTTCTAGCATGTGTAGGAGGCCTTAAAGGGAAGGTCCAAGCAAAAAAAAAAAATGAGATTCACTTACCTGGGGCTTCTACCAGCCCCATGCAGCCATCCTGTGCCCTCGTAGTCACTCACTGCTGCTCCAGTCCCCCGCTGGCAGCTTTCTGACCTCGGAGGTCAGGGCCAAATTGCGTACATTTTTACACATTCCCGCTAGTGCAGGAACATTAACACATACATTTTTACGCGTTAGTGGTGCGTTAGTGGTGAAACGCGTAAATTTTTGTTCCTGCACTAGCTGGAATGCGTAAAAATGTATGCAATGTGGCCCTGACCTCCGAGGTCAGAAAGCTGCCAGCGGGGAACTGGAGCAGCAGTGAGTGACTACGAGGGCACAGGATGGCTACATGGGGCTGGTAGAAGCCCCAGGTAAGTGAATCTCATTTTTTTTTTTTGCTTGAACCTTCCCTTTAAGTGGAATACTGACCACACGATGGGTCCAGCGACTTCCCCTTGACGACAACAGTTCAGCGATTTCTCTTCTTGATCGCGACTTTACATGACAGCACATGATGGGCGTGCATGGGTCAAGCGATGGCGGTACTTTGCATAGAGTCGTCGGGGATCTTAAAGATCTGATCTGCCCTGACAGTCGTTATTGGCGTGCGTTGCTAAACTTAGTTTGCATGATCGTGCAAACGACTGCTTGTCACTCATTAAAAATTGCATTGGAAAAATTGCGTGATGTGAACTGTCCCTAACTGAGGATAATTATCAGCAAAAGTTGTGGTCACGCAAGTCAGGTGATCATTCAAGAGGATTGTCACTTTTATAAACCGTCTCCTAGGCTTCAGCCTCTGAACGACTGAGCTGGTTGTGTCACCCACATCTATGCGCTGTAAAGTTCAGAATTTCTTCTGTGGACACAGATAACATCTTCTAGGAATTGCCAGCTGTCTCATGACTCTGCGTAATAAGAGGGTGCAGTGACATTACAAGCCTGCCAAGCAGCTTTCCACACCTGACTGACATCCCTCTGGTCCAGGAAGGACTCTCACGACATAGTAACGAGGGAGCTGTAACCAGACATTATCAGCAACAGAGGAGAGTCGGTGGGAGAGGTAAAGCCGTAAGCTGCTATGTCCCAGGGCCGTCAGTGGAACGTCCATCTTCAAGAACTGTCAAATCAGCCCCGACAGGTCAACCAACGTCATGCCGGCAACGTGAAACGGTGACTTCTGAAGAAGCACCCTGCACACTCTTGTCACCTGTAACTGTCAATCCACACGGAATATGACTATTACACGTATTCGGTATTAACATGCCAAACCCAACAGAAGCCCCTGTGGCTGCTAATCAAACAAAAACGGACATTTTTAAAGATCGCCGTGTCTATTTATACAGGTTACTGTACATCCATTGCAAAATATGGCAGATTCCACTCTGTGTTCTTTATACATGTACCTCACTCACAATCAAGTGGTGTCATTAAATGGATAAACGATTCCTGCACTGGGTTAAAAATAAAAAAAAGGGGGGGGGGGTTAAAAGTAACAGTGTCATTCAGGCTCTTTTTCACTTTGGAATTTACAGTGGAGGACCACTTTAAGCAAGACTATTTTAACTAACTACACGAGATTGCGTTACCATTCCTATGGCCTGTTACTTCTGATCTGCAGGTGAAGTTCACAACACTGATAGGGGCCACAGGACACCTCAGGGGTTAAAGCGGCCACAGACTGACCCTGGCGTTCACACGTCCAGCACTGCTGGGCAGGGGGGCTCCCCTCCCTGACACCCCGTCCCCAGTGAGACTCCCAAGACACACAAGGCTGCTGAAAGCTGAGACATCTTTTGAAGTCCCACTTGGTTTATGTCTTGTGTCCCCACTCTCAGGAAAAGGATGCACTTTCTGAGGCCGTGTGTGGCTGGCTGATAAGGCGGAGGATTCCTGCATGCTGGGGTCTTATCAGCTCTTCCTGCTCCTCAGCAGCCTGGACCCTGCCTAGCACTGCACACACAAGACGGGACCCCACGAAGAGCGAAAGACATGGAGAAAAACAAACAGGCCTGTCACTGGCACCTCACCAGCTGTGCATGTTGTGAGAAGGTTGTGAGGAGGCCGGGGACATTAAAGTTACCTTCATGTAGAAGATCTATTAATACTGTTCACAACTTTCAGCATAGAAGCCTTGAGATGCCGGACTCGGCGATTCTATTAAAGGTGTTGGGCGTGTCACCTGGCGATTCCCACACTAATGGGGGGACAGCCTGCATGTGCTCTGTAATGGCCAGGATCACTAAGCTGATAGGAGCAATGGAGCTCTGTCACTAGGTGATGCGCTGTCATGGAGATGGGACAGCTGGCAAGTCAGGTTACTAGCATCTAAATACAAAAAGGACGTATTGCGCAGCATGGTGGTGTAGTAGTTAGCACTCTTGCCTTGCAGCGCTGGGTTCAAATCCCAGCCACTATCTGCACAGAGTTTGTATGTTCTCCTGGTGTCTGTGTGGGTTTCCTCCGGGCACTCTGGTTTCCCTCTGCATCCCTCAAAAATACAGATAAGTTAATTGGCTTCCCTATAAATTGTCCCTAGACCTTTGATACATACACTACATAGACCAGGCATGGGCAAACTTAGCCCTCCAGCTGTTGAGGAACTACAAGTCCCACAATGCATTGCAGGAGTCTGACAGCCACAGTCATGACTCAAAGGCAAATGCATTGTGGGACTTAACGTACAGTGCTTAGGGTAATTAAAGTCTATGGGCAATGCACGTAAACTACGGAATATGTCACTGAGCGGGGTGTTGGGATGGCGCTACGCATAGGATCCTGTCGGCGCAAGGGTTGTAAAGTCATAGGATTGTCGTGAGAAAATGGCCTAATACTGCAAGAAGCACTTTTTTTTTTTTTTTTTTTTACACGTGAAAACGCAAACGCAATTTTGCAAATTATAGTGGAAGAGCTCCATTGACTTCTGTTAGCTGTGCAGCGAAACCGTGCTTACACTGACCCCAACCTCATCCTAACCAGTGATGCACTTAACACCAACACTGACCATTCCCTCAAAGTAACCTATAACTAAAGCTACGTACAGACATGCGATAACGATCGTTCGTAAGCAACGACGAACGATCAATTAAGGAGAGAAATGAAAAGGTCGTTAGTAAAGAGGTGTTGAAAGTGGGAAACGATCAGATCGTTTCCGAACGAACGATGCGGAAGTGACGAAGGTATGATACAGCGCATCTAGTATGCTAAACGTTATTCAGATCAATGAACCCGGAACGAACGTCATTGTTAATGGCCAGTAGGAAAGAGGAAGTTGCGTACATATATATATATATATATATATATATATATATATATATATATATATATATATATATATATATATATATATATATATATATATATATATATATATATATATATATACACACACAGGGAGAGAGAGATATAGATAGATATATCTCTATCTATGTCAACATATATCTATATATCTCTATACATCTATCTACATCTATATATATATATATATATATATATATCTATATACATCTCTCTGTCTCTCTCTCTCTGTCTGCGCATGTACGGTACTTAACGAACGATCGTTTTTGTAACGATCAGCATACACACGTACTTTTGCTAACGATCGTCGTTACAAAAAATCCGCCAGGACGGATTTCCAGTTTGCAACGACTTCAGTCGCTGATCGTTACCCTTAACGATCGTTAGCGGTTATTTTGTAACGATCGTCGTTATAAACGATCGTTAGTCGTTCGTTACCAACGACTTTAGTCGCATGTCTGTATGCCCCTTAACACTGACCATACCCTCACACCAACTTGTACATAACCCTGACCCACCCCTCTCACTTTCCTGTAACCAACACTTGCCCCACCCTCACACTAAACTAATCAACAGCAGCATTTACCCAACCCTCACACTAAACTGTAACCAACAGCAACATTGACCCCACCCTCACACTTACCTGTAACAACAAAAAGCAACACTTGCCCCACCCTCACACTAAACCGTAACCACCAGCAACATGGTCCCACCCTTACACTAAACTGTAACCAACAGCAACACTGGCCCCACCCTTACACTAAACTGTAACCAACAGCAACACTGGTCTTAGCCGCACACTAATCTGCAACCATCCCCAGCACTGACAGTACCCGCATACTAAACTATGACACAACCCTTACATCAACCTGTTATTAATGATCCCATCCTGATATAGGGGGCTGTAGTTTGCCCAGACGCAGACCTTACCCCTCCTCATACTAACCTGTAACACACCCACACACTGACTTTACCACCATGCTAAATACAAATGTGCAGCAAAGAATTGATCTTAACATCTTACTAACCTGAAAATGTTTGCAATGCTAACCCTACCGTCTTACATTTATCACGGGTGACAACATTTTTACTGCTGGTAGGTGCATCACTGTGGAATGTTTATTTACTGTGTTTCGGAGTTATTAGAAACATCACCTGCTCTCCCAGGGTACTCTGGGAGGGGAATTCTGCATAATAAAAAGCCTAGGCTAAACATCACTAAGAGGGCAAGAGTATCATACCAATATACAGCAATATATAGACTATAGGAAGAGTTTTTGGAACCAGGATAAGGACTGTAAAAGTGGGTATCCTGAATAATTTACTGCATTCTCCTATAAGTCACCGGAATTCCTCTTTAATTAAAGTGACAATTTGACCCTCTTAAAAGAAAATTGACACCGGGGGGAGAATGAGACCTTTTTTAGGCCCGGTTCACACTGGCATTAAAAAAGTTACGTGCACAGATCTGAACAGAGTGGATTCTAACAGATGCAAGTGGATCCTATGGATCCGTTCACTTCCGCCTGTTCAAACTGATCCGTTCTGCACGGTCTGCTGAAGTGAACGCCAAGTTTCCTGCAGCACCAATTTTTCAGGAGCGCTGAGCCCAGCGGAAGGGAAACTGAAGCTGAAGCACTGCATTGGAAGCAATGAGATGCGGCATTGATGGACAGGGTCAGGAGCCAATGACAATGGCTTCTGCCTGGCGCACAGAGCTCTGCTGTCATAGCGACGGCAGAGAGAGGGATCTGCAGCGATGGGAGAGCGGCATGACTGGCGAGAGCGGCGGATCAATGCTGCGAATAGTCAGTAAGTGCTTGTCCATTATAAAACCTTTCCTGATTCACATTCTGACATTTACCACTGACTGATACATCTTTAGTCCGGTCAGGTGAATGTTTGCTTCTAAGAATTCCAAAGCCAGTACAAAATATACCCAAGAATTCCGCATAGCTATTCAGCCTAGGCTAAGCATCAATGGGAGGGCAGTTCTATCTTCCAGCAGTAGATAGATAGAAGAAGTGTTTCTGAAGCCAAAACCAGAACGATTACCATAAAAGTGGGTATCCTGAATAATTTACTGCATTCTACTATATGTCACTACAGGGCCTCTTTAACGTTTCTAAACTGCTTGGCATTCTGTTAGTTGTGAGCTACATTCTTATGCTGGGAATACACAAGGAGTTTTTTGGGTTTGACCAATTCTTCGATTGATTTTCTGATTGATTTCCATTCACTTCAATGAGAAAATCGATCAGAAAAACGATTGTAATCAGATCGGACCTGTCGGAAATTATCAAACCATCTATCTGCCCCCCCCCCCCCAAAAAAAAAAACCCCTCATGGTGTATTCCCAGCATTCCAGCGGTCTTTCATGCCTTCCTGGTGCAGAGCAAAGGGAGGCGGTATCACCACAGCACACTTCTGGATTATGCTGATTAACAGGGAGATCACACAGCTGAACGAAGCTTAAGTACCCCAGACAAACCTCAGCCTGTCACTCTGCATCTCTACATCCTCTTCCTCTCTGCCGGGGTCGCCGGGTTACTCTTTTATCTGGTTTTACTCACAGGAAATGACCACTGCCCACAATGAGGAAGCCACAGACCTCAAGAAAAGAAACTTTAACAAATTCTCTCCTTAATGGAGAGGACCTCATTATCCGCAGCACATCAGCGCCAGCACGTCACAGTCTGGGGTCAGCAGCGGTGTGCCAATCCCTGACAGAGATCCTGAGTCAGACACTAGAAGTGCATTAAAAAAGGAAGACTCGCATATACCAAGCACCAACTCCACAGAAATCCATCCAGGCTTTAAAAAGACAATTGTAGTGAGAGGTATATGGAGGCAGCCATATCCATATCCTTTTAAGCAATAGCAGTTGCCTGGCTGTCCTGCTGATCCTCTGCCTCTAATACTATTAGCCATAAACCCAGAACAAGCATACAGCAGATCAGGTGTTTCTGACATTATCAAATCTGAGAAGACTAGCCGCATGCTTGTTTCTGGTGGGATTCAGACACAACTGCGGCCAAATAGATGAGCAGGACTTCCAGGCAACTGGTATTGTTTAAAAGGAAATAAATATGGCAGCCTCCATATACCTCCCACTTCAGGCGTCCTTTAACTGCTTGCTGACTGTGTCACGCCGATGGGCGGCAGCCCCACGACCGCCCAACGTTGATCGGCGTATGGTCCTTGTGGATCACAGTGCAGGTAATTGCGTGCAGGCTGCGCGCGCATCACCTGTTGATAGGCGGAGCGGAGCCTTCAGTCTCCAAGTGGCGGGAGACTGTTAGACGGCGAAAGTGCTGTCTGATTACATTGTACAGCGCTGCGATTTGACACGGCTGTCCCCCTGGGACACTAGAGAAGCCTATGACAGCCGATCGCCATGATTGGCCAGCTGCGGGGAGGATGGGCCAAAAATAAATAAATAAAAAATAGGTATATTTATTAAAGTGAATGGGAACCGCATTTTAAAAAAAATGAAGCAAATACTTACCTAAGGAGAGGGAGGGCTCTGGGCCGTATAGAGCCTTCCATCTCCTCTCTTGGTGTTCTCTATCCTGTGCTGCCCCCCCCCCCCCCGTTTCAACCCCCGCCGAAAGGGTATTTGGAAGTCTTCGGGAGCCGTGTCCTCCCGAAGACGTGCGGCTCCATACTGCACAGGAGTCCATACGAATGATTATCATCACTCAAATCAATCCACCAGGACGGATCGGTCTACATGGACAATAATCGTTGTCTTGTACGCTTTTTTTTTTTCTCGAGACATCTGATTGAATTTTCCATTTTTTTTTCAAGATGAGTTTAGTAGTTGTTGGTGTGTGTGTAGGTGGCTCCCTAGTGGTGGCAGCACCTGGTGGGGCTGCCTGACCCCCCACACTTCCATCAATTGGTGACATCGCTCCCAGGTAATTGCATCTTGCACACTCTTGCAGCTGGTTGCAATAAGGTAGGAATCTTTCCTGGGGGAGGTCAGCATGAACAGTCTCCTCCCCCCACCCAGCGGCGAAGCCTGGGGTTTCCCTGCACCCCCCCCATTCCCACGGGGTGGCAGCCACTGCCCTACTGAGCAGTGAGTGTGTTTGGAGTGCTGTCCGTGATGCCCCAAACATGCATGGGAGGCCGACATGCGGCGCCCCTGTTGAGATGCAAAAAATTTTGCCTGAGCCAACCCCTGCAGAGCATAGCAGTGAGTTAGTTTAGCACATTCTGGCAAACTGATGCAATACACATTTGTTGTGCCACATTGATTACTCAATAGACATTTGGCAGCCAGTATATTAGTCGTGTGATACTTGGTCTGAGCACACAACTCTTTCTCCCTTGTATGTGCTATAAATAGGTCTCTGGACTGATGAAATATAGCAAATGACTCCCAGTTATTCTGTGTATATAGGCGGTTTATGTGCATGACAACACAACTATTGTGCAGCATCAGGTCTCACCTCTCCCGAGCGTGAAGGAAATGGCTTTTGTGACGGTTTCCCTTGTCCAGGATCTTGGCTTGTGATGATTGAGGAGATGCTGGACCTGATGGACAAGTAGTGCCTCCATCAGGCTGTTATCCCGGCTAATGGTGGCACGTTCACAGGGGCAAAACAAACGTGTCAGGCTTCAGGCATCCAGGTCATAGGATAACTAGCAGCAGTAGGTCAAAAGCCAATGGACTTGCTGACTACTGTGCTGCAAAGGTGTAAGTGTAAGTGCTTACCAGAAAATGACTATGAAAAAAAAAAAAAAAAGATATTTTAAAAAGCACTTCAATCTTTTTAATGCTAATTTACATTTAAACACATGGGGTCAGGTCAGGGCCGTACATATCCCAGATGCCAGGTATTCTTCAAGCGCCTTAACCCTCCTGGCGGTATGAAAAATTCCGCCAGGAAGCAGCGCAGCAGGTTTTTTTTTTTTTTTTAAATCATATAGCGAGCCCAGGGCTCGCTACATGATAGCCGCTGCTGAGCGGCATCCCCCCGCCCGCTTCGATCGCCTTCGGCGATTTCCTGGAGGGCTTCCCCCGTCGCCATGGCCAGGCAGCGACGGATAGCGGCGATCGGGCGCGGGGCGGCGGCGATCGGTGTTGCTGGCGCAGCTAGCAAAGTGCTAGCTGCGTCCAGCAAATAAAAAAAAATTAAGAAAATCGGCCGAGCAGGGCAGGAGAAAACCTCAAAAAGCATCCTCATGTATTTTACCATATATATCAGTGGGAACATTAGAGAAAACACCTACCCTGCTGTCTGCTTCATCCTTCACTGTTCAGCCTGCTTCTTAACAGCCCTGATAAAATCCCAGACTGAGCATTCAGTCTTGGCTTTGCTATAATGACTCAGCTATGATGATTCCTGAGCAGAGCCACAAGGGGGCAGGCTTGGGCTTGAAAAGACAGCACAGAAGAAAGACTCAGCTATAAAGATTCCTGAACAAAGCTAGACTGAATGCTCAGTCGGGGATTTTATCTGGGCTGATAAGAAGCAGGCTGAACAGTAAATAATGAAACAGAGAGCAGGGTAGGTGTTTTCTATAATATTCCCACTGATATATATGGTAAAATACATGAGGGTGCTTCGTCTCTGGTTCCCTTTAAAGCATGAATACCTGGCTGGATGAAACTGGTACTCTTGTACCTATTGCTAGGTACAGGAGTATTAAAGGACCACTATAACAAAAAATTGTAAAATTTAAAATAGGTGTAAACCTATACAAATAAGAAATAGGTTTCTTCCAGAGTAAAATGAGCCACAAATTACCGTTCTCCTGTGTTGCTGTCACTTACAGTAGGTATTAGAAATCTGACAGAACCGATCGGTTTTGGACTAGTCCATATCTTCATGGGGGATCCTCAGCAAGGCATTTATTCTTTACTAAGACATTCCCTGAAAAGGATTTATACAATGATGCTGGCCAGCCTCCCTGCACACTTTTTGAGCAACTGCTATTCACTAAGTGAGCAATCAAAAAACAACCGCTCGACTGCACTGTGGAAGGCAGTGCTGGACCATAGGCAGCCAGGCCTGGACACTGTAGTAAAGAAGAAAGATGCGGTCCGCAACAAGTCTCTCCACAGTCTTGTAGTTTATTTAGGACGTATCCTCACAGCAATTTTAATTGCTGTGAGGATACGTCCTAAATAAACTACAAGACTGTGGAGAGACTTGTTGCGGACCGCATCTTTCTTCTTTATTCACTAAGTGCTTTTGAAAATAAACAAAATCCAGAGAATTCCCCCACGAGGAGATGGACTAGTCCAAAACCTGTTGGTTGTGACAGATTTCTACTACCTACTGTAAGTGGCTAAAACTTAATGCTGACAAAACTGAGGTTCTTGTTATCGAGGGCCAGGGCTCAACAGCAAAGCAGCCCCAGTCTCAACCAACACCACTATGGATAGGGAGCTCAGACCTGAACAACTCAGACTGTGTGCGTAGCCTGGGAGTACTGATTGATGGGAAATTAAGCTTCAGGAATCAAATCTCAGCTGTTGTGAAACATTCCTTCTTTCACCTAAGGAATATTACAAGGATTAAACACCTAATTCCTTCAGAGGATCTTCCAACCCTAGTTCATGCCTTCGTCACATCAACTACTGCAACGTCCTCTACACAGGCCTGCATAAGAAAGACTTACGCCGCCTGCAATTAGTACAGAACGCCGCCACAAGGCTGTTAACGAGCCAACCGCGCCATTGCCACATAACACCAACCCTGTGCTCACTCCACTGGCTACCGATAAAATTGAGAATTCTGTTTAAGATTGGCTTACTGACAATCAAATCCTTGCACAATCTGGGCCCTGGATACCTGAAGGACTTGTTGCAACTGCATCACACCCCCCACAATCTTAGATCAAAAGGACGTAACACCTTGGTCACCCCCAGAGTCCACCTCAAAACCTTTGGAGACAGAGCCTTTTGTCATGCTGCCCCTACACTTTGGAACTCCCTGCCACACCCAATCAGGACAGCTCCATCCCTGGAAGCATTTAAGTCTAAACTGAAAACCTACCTCTTCAGTCTGGCATTCATGAACATCTGACTATCTCCTCTGTAACACAACCCAGCCTGCAACCCTGTATTAATCTGAGACACAACTATGCGCTTTGAGTCCTATGGGAGAAAAGCACTTTACAAATGTTATTGTATTGTATTAAGTGACAGCAACATAGCAGAAAAGTAATTTACAGCTCATTTCACTCTGGAAGAAATGCACTTACTATTCGTATGTTCTTGCATGTATTTTAAATGTTACGATTTTCGCGATAGTGGTTCTTTAAAGGCCCTTTCACACCCACAACCAATGTTGCCCAACAGGAACTGAACACTTGGGCGACAATTGCAGGGCTGAGGCTGTGAAGATGCACCAACGTGTCTTTCTCTATGCAAAGGTGGGGTTGTGGCATGGGGGAGCTTGCTGGCCAGGCAGTTGGGTGGCGTTAGAGGCTAAGGTACCCATACTTGATTCTCAGCGAAGGGGTCATTCTCCCTCGCACCACTGTTATAAATAGACCAATTTACACAATTACCTGTGTCCTAGAAGTGCCTGTATACAGGAAGCAGGTGGTGAGCAACAGGAAGCTCCCTTCTACCTACAGCTCACTCCTCCCCGCCTCTTTGCTCGTAGTGACGTACTGCTGTGGCAACTGCTGACGAGTCACTCCGAAAGTGCTGGTGTGTGTCTCCGAGATGCAAGCCGGCTACAGTAGAAACAGCATAAGGCATGCAGAGAGCTTCAAAGGGTAATTAGCATGGCGGAAAAGATTATTGGATCATCCGTTGCCACCTCTAGGTCTCCTCCACACTACAGGAATAAAGACGGGGGCCTCCAAGATTGCGCTTGACCCCTCCAACCTGGGCAGGCACTTCGTTGAACTCCTTCCATTGGGCCAACATCACACAACCATCCCCCCCAGAACCACCACGCGCATAGGAGCACAGTCTTCTCTAAAGCAGTACTCCGATAGAACTCGTACAGCCAGGTCTGTCCACCTGCAGCACTCTACCCCCGGGACAGTTGTAGTTCTCTTGCTGTCCACTCTGAACACTTACTGTACATTACGAGCACCGTTGGGCAGAACTGCTCCACACCCTTGGGTTTGGGAAAGGCCACAATGATCGTACCCCACTCCCCAATGTAGGCATCTATACCCATCTTGAGGTTATATCTTCTATGTTTTTTTAAATGCAATGTCTGACCTTGTAACACTGCCAATGCCAGGTGAACCACAAGCAATTCTTGGAAAGCAAATGGTCATACTTGGTGAACAAAGCATATTCTGAGACAATTTACAACCAGGGAGGGATGGTAGGAACACTTCAGCAGCAGTAGAGGCATTTTAGAAGTACCTTTTCCAACTAGGTAGCGGCTAGTTTAATAGTAATACTGTACATAACAGGGGTGACATGCTAGTTTTATAAAACGGGGCAAAAAATCCACAATGCATGTACGTCACTGTTCGTCACCAGGGCCAGATTTTAAGACACTTAGGCAAAAATACAAACACTTTAATCCTCCTGGCCAACCTGGCTGCCCCCAGCATGCACATTCATATAATTAATGGAAAACAGGGGAGAGAGGACGACTATCTTGTTATTGTAGCTGCTCCAGGCCGCACTCGGAAGAGCTGATTACATTCGCAGAGTGACACACCCATGGTGGGTGGAAGGAGCCTTGTAGCGCTCGCACACAGGGGAGAGCAGGCCGTCCGGCAGCATGGGCAAATCGTGGGGAGCACATCGGTGTGTTCCATTTCCCCCCGGTGAGGTAATGACATGGACAGAGCCGCGCACACACATACGTACTCACAGATTGGCTGCATGGCTTTCCTGCGCCACTCACCATTCCTATCAACACTTGGCGTAAACAGGAAGCGCTCATAATTTAACAGCTACTGGACATGTGCTATTCCACTCTGCTACGGGGAGCTGCGGGATTTAACCCTTCCTGTTATCTTTCAGGTCGGATGTTTTCTAGGGCAGGATATGAGTGCAAATTCCTTCTTCAAGATGAACATTAAAAGTTATTTCAGAAGTTCTGTGAAAGCAGATTTTATTTTTTTCAAATTGGATGGTTGACGTGACAGACTTCATATCGTAAAAAGATAACTCACCTTTCTTTAAAGCAAACCTGTATCAAAAACGTGCTTAAAAAAGTTAATGCAAACCTGTGAAAAATGTCAGATACCTACATCGTCCTCCCGACTGACGATTCAGCACTGGGACCACCAGACATTTGTGGGCGCGCTCCTTTAAGCGAATGAGCGTGGTCGCACTGCACAGGACGCAGTAGCAAGGAACAGCTGATCGGGCTTGGCGAAAAAGAGCCCGAACAGCAGTTTGGCTCTATACCACTACGCAGGTGAGCTTGTCAACTGGCCTGGTATGTATGAAACAGCGGCGATCAGAGGATCAGAGCGAGCCGGCGGCGATCGGAGGGGTGATGTAGCCAGCGAAGTGCTAGCTACACCCCCACGGAAAATTTGGTAACAAAAGACCCTCCAGGGCCTGAGAAATCCACCGCGGCGGTAATGGACGAGCTGAGCTCGTCATTACCGCTAAGGTGGTTAAAAACCACCCGCTAGTAAGTGCAGTCTTAGAATGGCCAGTTCACTTAAAGGACAGCTGAAGAGAGCGTTATATGAAGGCTGCCATGTTTATTTCATTTTAAGCAATACCAGTTGCCTGGCAGCCCTGCTGATCCTCTGCCTCTAATACTTTCAGCCATAGACCCTGAACAAGCATGCAGCAGATTAGGCATTTCTGACATTGTCAGATCTGACATATTAGCTGCATACTTGTTTCTGGTGTTATTCAGACACTACTGCAGCCAGATACATCAGCAGGGCTGCCAGGCAACTGGTATTGTTTAAAAGGAAATAAACAAGGCAGCCTCCATAGTCTTCTCAATTCAGTTGCCCTTTAATTTAAGCAGTGTTGTGTTATAGGCTTCTGAACTTGTGCCCAGGGTCGTAACTAGGGGGGGAGAAAAGGGCCCCAGAGCCGGGGGGGGGGGTAGGGGGTGCAACTACTACTACCTACCTTTCCTCCGACACAGGGGACTATACTTCAGATCAGGAATTTTGGCTACACTTGTTATGGGTCCCTTATGAGATGAGCCTTAAGACCATGAAGGGCACCAACAGGAGACAAGGGGAGGGGTGTGAACATTGGCGTGGGGGGGGGGGGGGTCCCATCAGTTTCACTAGGGTGCCCAATGAATTGTAGTTAAAGTGAACCTCCGGACTAAATTTCTACTCAACACTGAAAAGGCTTGGTGTTTCTTTAACAGTTTCACAACACCAGAACTTTGTTTTTTGTACCCAATCCTCATTTTTAGCTGCACAGAAGCTAAGCTCCGCCCCATCAAAGAAAACTGCCCGGGCATTTTTCTCCTGATGCTGTGCAAAGCATGATGGGATTGCTGATGCTGCGGTTCTTGTTGCCTAGCAGCTGGGAGGGGTGATCAGGACACAGGACAGTTGGAACTGTCTCATGCTCCCTGTCACCTCCTTTCAAACAAAAAGATGGCTGCCCCCATGAAATCACAAATATGTTCCTGTTCTTCTAAAAACAGGGTTGGTAAAAGATTATATTACCTATCTATTTTAATTAACATAACTGATGCAACTTAATGACAGTATGTTTGTTTAGGCCGAAAGTCCCCTTTTAAGTCACAGCTTGAGCCACCAGGATTTTAGCAACAGCCTAAAGTCATCTCCAGCCCTGACGGAACATAGAATCAGTCCCAGTGTGTAAAAAAAATGGAGCCATCTTCAGTGTCACCTTAAGGTTTCCTGCAGTGAGTCTTTCACCTATACTGATGAATGTTGCTGCGTTATACATTTATACATGGGATTAAGCTGAGCATGATAAGCCTGTGAATACACTGCCTGTCCCAAAAAAAAAAAAAAGTCACCACCACCTAGGGTCTTTCTGGCTACCCATAACAGGGGTACACTGGCTACTAATCTAATCTGGAGGGGGGGGGGGGGGGGTCCACTCTGGCTACCTACACTTAAAGAGAAACTCCAACCAAGAATTGAACTTTATCCCAATCAGTAGCTGATACCCCCTTTTACATGAGAAATAGAATGATTTTCACAAACAGACCATCAGGGGGCGCTGTGTGACTAATTTTGTGCTGAAACCCCTCCTACAAGAGGCTCTGAATACCGCGGTACTCTGGGCAAACTGCCACAATGTAACAATGTTCACAGACAGGAAATGGCTGTTTAAAGCTGTCTGTAACAGCCAGAGCAGCTAGAAACAGCTACATAACTTGCCCACAGTAACAGTGTCACCATGTAATACATGTCAGAATGTGAATCTGGGAGAGGAAAGATTTTACAATGAGCAAACACTGACTAAATCATTTATACAGAATTATGGTAAAAATTAAGAACTTTTTTTTATTAAATTATTTTCACTGGAGTTCCTCTTTAATTCTATGATTCTTTACAGAGAAAGAATTGTATTGTTTTTAAAAGCAAAATATGAAAAGAGTCAAACTGCAAAGGAGGTTAAATGCTCAACAACAAAAAAATGGACCCATGTACAGTCTCTCCTCTGTACTTTGGAAGGATTAAATGCAGTTTATCAGCAGAGGGCATAAGATATGAATCACGCTATCAGTAAGAGGGCACCATCTACTGGAAAAGCTTGTCAGGCGATGACAGGAACACGGCTTCGTCAGAAAATTCTGTTTTGCCAACGGTTCTATTTTAAGCTACAGGTCCTCTTTTAGTTAGACAATGACAAGTTCAGAGCAGTAAAGTGCTGTGTAGATGTACCGTAAGTCAGGCCAACAGTGTAAATATACTGCCAAAAAAAAACCATATAGAATTTTTTTATTAAAAGTGTTTGTTCAACATAAATGCTGATGCTGGAATGGAAAATATGACTGGAAGCTCCGAAATTCTTCAGCCTGGTCTGATATTCCACAACTGGCAGACCCAAAAGAGATAGGACAAGGGGTCACCTACTGAATTGTGTCCGGTCAGAAGAAGCTGCGTTCATTTTCTCCAAAACCTGTCCCCGCTCACAAAAATAGAAACTGCAGCCGAGGAGCAAAACACAGCTTTCCCGTATAGGTTAGAGGTCGGATGCCAGAAATGGAATATAGAAAACATGAAAGGAGAGTCTGGAGCCCGTGTATTGGAAAACACTTTCCTGCTGGATGAAGTCATAGATTAGGATGTGGGCCAAACCCCAACTGAGCTCAGTGTACAGCCGCCTGCAGCTTGGAGCCCAACAGGTCCGACCCATACAGCATGGAGCCTTACAGCCCTAACCCATACAACATGGAGCCTCACAGCCCTAACCCATACAACATGGAGCCTCACAGCCCTAACCCATACAACATGGAGCCTCACAGCTCTAACCCATACAACATGGAGCCTCACAGCTCCGACCCATACAACATGGAGCCTCACCGCTCCGACCCATACAACATGGAGCCTCACAGCCCTAACCCATACAACATGGAGCCTCACAGCTCTAACCCATACAACATGGAGCCTCACAGCTCCGACCCATACAACATGGAGCCTCACAGCTCCGACCCATACAACATGGAGCCTCACAGCTCCGACCCATACAACATGGAGCCTCACAGCTCCCACCCATACAACATGGAGCCTCACAGCTCCCTCCCACACAACATGGAGCCTCACAGCCCTAACCCATACAACATGGAGCCTCACAGCTCCGACCCATACAACATGGAGCCTCACAGCTCCGACCCATACAACATGGAGCCTCACAGCTCCCACCCATACAACATGGAGCCTCACAGCTCCCTCCCACACAACATCGAGCCTCACAGCTCCGACCCATACAGCATGGAGCCTCACAGCTCCGACCCATACAACATGGAGCCTCACAGCTCCGACCCATACAACATGGAGCCTCACAGCCCCGACCCATACAACATGGAGCCTCACAGCTCCGACCCATACAACATGGAGCCTCACAGCCCTACCCCATACAACATGGAGCCTCACAGCCCTACCCCATACAACATGGAGCCTCACAGCTCCGACCCATACAACATGGAGCCTCACAGCTCCGACCCATACAACATGGAGCCTCACAGCTCTGACCCATACAACATGGAGGCTCACAACTCCGACCCATACAGCATGGAGCCTCACAGCTCCGACCCATACAGCATGGAGCCTCACAGCTCCCACCCATACAACATGGAGCCTCACAGCCCTACCCCATACAACATGGAGCCTCACAGCCCTACCCCATACAACATGGAGCCTCACAGCTCCGACCCATACAACATGGAGCCTCACAGCTCCGACCCATACAACATGGAGCCTCACAGCTCTGACCCATACAACATGGAGGCTCACAACTCCGACCCATACAGCATGGAGCCTCACAGCTCCGACCCATACAGCATGGAGCCTCACAGCTCCGACCCATACAACATGGAGCCTCACAGCTCCGACCCATACAACATGGAGCCTCACAGCTCTGACCCATACAACATGGAGGCTCACAACTCCGACCCATACAGCATGGAGCCTCACAGCTCCGACCCGTACAACATGGAGCCTTACAGCCCCCACCCATACAGCATAGAGCCTCACAGCTCCGACCCATACAACATGGAGCCTCACAGCCCCGACCCATACAACATGGAGCCTCACAGCCCTACCCCATACAACATGGAGCCTCACAGCTCCGACCCATACAGCATGGAGCCTCACAGCTCCGACCCATACAACATGGAGCCTCACAGCTCCGACCCATACAACATGGAGCCTCACAGCTCCGACCCATACAACATGGAGCCTCACAGCTCCGACCCGTACAACATGGAGCCTCACAGCTCCGACCCATACAACATGGAGCCTCAAAGCTCCGACCCATACAACATGGAGCCTCACAGCTCTGACCATAGAAAGTAGAGAGGAGAATAGAAAAGGAAACTAGAGAAGTGACAGCATCAGACATTCCACAAACACTTTACTAATCACAGAGCAGAACGATTCTAACAACACTTAAAAAAACATTGCTAGACGTTAGTTCTGCAGTAATTTGTGCATCTCTACAGTGCTTCTGGAGCTGTGCTGTGTGTGGAGGCCGGCAGTGGAGGTGTATGGAGTCTGCAGTGCTTCTGGAGCTGTGCTGTGTGTGGAGGCCGGCAGTGGAGGTGTATGGAGTCTGCAGTGCTTCTGGAGCTGTGCTGTGTGTGGAGGCCGGCAGTGGAGGTGTATGGAGTCTGCAGTGCTTCTGGAGCTGTGCTGTGTGTGGAGGCCAGCAGTGGAGGTGTATGGAGTCTGCAGTGCTTCTGGAGCTGTGCTGTGTGTGGAGGCCGGCAGTGGAGGTGTATGGAGTCTGCAGTGCTTCTGGAGCTGTGCTGTGTGTGGAGGCCGGCAGTGGAGGTGTATGGAGTCTGCAGTGCTTCTGGAGCTGTGCTGTGTGCGGAGGCCGGCAGTGGAGGTGTGCAGAGCCTGCAGTGCTTCTGGAGCTGTGCTGTGTGCGGAGGCCGGCAGTGGAGGTGTATGGAGTCTGCAGTGCTTCTGGAGCTGTGCTGTGTGCGGAGGCCGGCAGTGGAGGTGTGCAGAGTCTGCAGTGCTTCTGGAGCTGTGCTGTGTGCGGAGGCCGGCAGTGGAGGTGTGCGGAGTCTACAGTGCTTCTGGAGCTGTGCTGTGTGTGGAGGCCGGCAGTGGAGGTGTATGGAGTCTGCAGTGCTTCTGGAGCTGTGCTGTGTGCGGAGGCCGGCAGTGGAGGTGTGCAGAGTCTGCAGTGCTTCTGGAGCTGTGCTGTGTGTGGAGGCCGGCAGTGGAGGTGTGCGGAGTCTACAGTGCTTCTGGAGCTGTGCTGTGTGTGGAGGCCGGCAGTGGAGGTGTGCGGAGTCTACAGTGCTTCTGGAGCTGTGCTGTGTGTGGAGGCCGGCAGTGGAGGTGTATGGAGTCTGCAGTGCTTCTGGAGCTGTGCTGTGTGCGGAGGCCAGCAGTGGAGGTGTATGGAGTCTGCAGTGCTTCTGGAGCTACGCTGTGTGTGGAGGCCGGCAGTGGAGGTGTGTGGAGTCTACAGTGCTTCTGCAGCTGTGCTGTGTGCGGAGGCCGGCAGTGGAGGTGTATGGAGTCTGCAGTGCTTCTGGAGCTGTGCTGTGTGTGGAGGCCGGCAGTGGAGGTGTATGGAGTCTACAGTGCTTCTGGGGGTGTGGTGTGTGCGGAGGCCGGCAGTAAAGGTGTATGGAGTCTGCAGTGCTTCTGGAGCTGTGCTGTGTGCGGAGGCCGGCAGTGGAGGTGTATGGAGTCTGCAGTGCTTCTGGAGCCATGCTGTGTGTGGAGGCCGGCAGTAGAGGTGTGCAGAGTCTGCAGTGCTTCTGGAGCTGTGCTGTGTGTGGAGGCCGGCAGTGGAGGTGTGCAGAGTCTGCAGTGCTTCTGGAGCTGTGCTGTGTGTGGAGGCCGGCAGTGGAGGTATGCGGAGTCTGCAGTGCTTCTGGAGCTGTGCTGTGTGTGGAGGCCGGCAGTGGAGGTGTATGGAGTCTGCAGTGCTTCTGGAGCTGTGCTGTGTGTGGAGGCCAGCAGTGGAGGTGTATGGAGTCTGCAGTGCTTCTGGAGCTGTGCTGTGTGTGGAGGCCAGCAGTGGAGGTGTATGGAGTCTGCAGTGCTTCTGGAGCTGTGCTGTGTGTGGAGGCCGGCAGTGGAGGTGTATGGAGTCTGCAGTGCTTCTGGAGCTGTGCTGTGTGTGGAGGCCGGCAGTGGAGGTGTATGGAGTCTGCAGTGCTTCTGGAGCTGTGCTGTGTGCGGAGGCCTGCAGTGGAGGTGTGCAGAGCCTGCAGTGCTTCTGGAGCTGTGCTGTGTGCGGAGGCCGGCAGTGGAGGTGTATGGAGTCTGCAGTGCTTCTGGAGCTGTGCTGTGTGCGGAGGCCGGCAGTGGAGGTGTGCAGAGTCTGCAGTGCTTCTGGAGCTGTGCTGTGTGCGGAGGCCGGCAGTGGAGGTGTGCGGAGTCTACAGTGCTTCTGGAGCTGTGCTGTGTGTGGAGGCCGGCAGTGGAGGTGTATGGAGTCTGCAGTGCTTCTGGAGCTGTGCTGTGTGCGGAGGCCGGCAGTGGAGGTGTGCAGAGTCTGCAGTGCTTCTGGAGCTGTGCTGTGTGTGGAGGCCGGCAGTGGAGGTGTGCGGAGTCTACAGTGCTTCTGGAGCTGTGCTGTGTGTGGAGGCCGGCAGTGGAGGTGTGCGGAGTCTACAGTGCTTCTGGAGCTGTGCTGTGTGTGGAGGCCGGCAGTGGAGGTGTATGGAGTCTGCAGTGCTTCTGGAGCTGTGCTGTGTGCGGAGGCCAGCAGTGGAGGTGTATGGAGTCTGCAGTGCTTCTGGAGCTACGCTGTGTGTGGAGGCCGGCAGTGGAGGTGTGCGGAGTCTACAGTGCTTCTGCAGCTGTGCTGTGTGCGGAGGCCGGCAGTGGAGGTGTATGGAGTCTGCAGTGCTTCTGGAGCTGTGCTGTGTGTGGAGGCCGGCAGTGGAGGTGTATGGAGTCTACAGTGCTTCTGGGGGTGTGGTGTGTGCGGAGGCCGGCAGTAAAGGTGTATGGAGTCTGCAGTGCTTCTGGAGCTGTGCTGTGTGCGGAGGCCGGCAGTGGAGGTGTATGGAGTCTGCAGTGCTTCTGGAGCCATGCTGTGTGTGGAGGCCGGCAGTAGAGGTGTGCAGAGTCTGCAGTGCTTCTGGAGCTGTGCTGTGTGTGGAGGCCGGCAGTGGAGGTGTGCAGAGTCTGCAGTGCTTCTGGAGCTGTGCTGTGTGTGGAGGCCGGCAGTGGAGGTATGCGGAGTCTGCAGTGCTTCTGGAGCTGTGCTGTGTGCGGAGGCCGGCAGTGGAGGTGTATGGAGTCTGCAGTGCTTATGGAGCTGTGCTGTGTGCGGAGGCCGGCAGTGGAGGCATGCAGAGTCTGCAGTGCTTCTGGAGCTGTGCTGTGTGCGGAGGCCGGCAGTGGAGGTGTATGGAGTCTGCAGTGCTTCTGGAGCCATGCTGTGTGTGGAGGCCGGCAGTAGAGGTGTGCAGAGTCTGCAGTGCTTCTGGAGCTGTGCTGTGTGTGAAGGCCAGCAGTGGAGGTATGCGGAGTCTGCAGTGCCTCTGGAGCTGTGCTGTGTGCGGAGGCCGGCAGTGGAGGTATGCGGAGTCTGCAGTGCTTCTGGAGCTGTAACCAATGCCCCAAAGAGCAAAAAGACTGCGCTCCACAGCACAGGACACAAACTGTTATATATAGTACCAATCTATCAGTATAGGGGATCTGCAAACTTTGTTAGAGTACACACACTCTCCAATCACGATAAGTCCACCAAAAAGAAAGTTGCGATCACAATCCAAAGCTCTCAGCGTGGCATAGGATTTCCCTGTAAAAGAATCTAATATAGTGCAGTATTGCTTTCAAATGAACACACCCAGTGCTTCACTTCAGAGGATTATGTGAGAGCAGCCTCCACCAATGTATAGAGGAAAACACAGGGGGATATTCTCACCCCCTTAGTGAGTCTCACTCACCAGATTGTTTCTTTTGTATCAAGCTTATAAACCCTCCATCCTGGGTATTCACAATTCAGGACCTTCAAATATATAAAAGCGGAACTCGCATAGTGTAAAAAAACTTTTTTCCTTTTAATAAAACCTGCATAAAAACATGCGTACCGGATTTCCAAAGCATAAGCGCTTATATGTGCGTGTCAGCACCGCCGCGGTCGGATCTCCGCTGCACGCCACAGTCCCCGCTTAGCTTCCTCCTTCCGTCCCACGTGACTCCTTAGCTCCGCTAAGGGGCGGAGTGGAGGCATGCAGAGTCTGCAGTGCTTCTGGAGCTGTGCTGTGTGCGGAGGCCGGCAGTGGAGGTGTATGGAGTCTGCAGTGCTTCTGGAGCCATGCTGTGTGTGGAGGCCGGCAGTAGAGGTGTGCAGAGTCTGCAGTGCTTCTGGAGCTGTGCTGTGTGTGAAGGCCAGCAGTGGAGGTATGCGGAGTCTGCAGTGCCTCTGGAGCTGTGCTGTGTGCGGAGGCCGGCAGTGGAGGTATGCGGAGTCTGCAGTGCTTCTGGAGCTGTGCTGTGTGTGGAGGCCGGCAGTGGAGGTGTATGGAGTCTGCAGTGCTTCTGCAGCTGTGCTGTGTGCGGAGGCCGGCAGTGGAGGTGTATGGAGTCTGCAGTGCTTCTGGAGCTGTGCTGTGTGCGGAGGTGTACGGAGTCTGCAGTGCTTCTGGAGCTGTGCTGTGTGTGGAGGCCGGCAGTGGAGGTGTGCGGAGTCTACAGTGCTTATGGAGCTGTGCTGTGTGCGGAGGCCGGCAGTGGAGGCGTGCAGAGTCTGCAGTGCTTCTGGAGCTGTGCTGTGTGTGGAGGCCGGTAGTGGAGGTATGCGGAGTCTGCAGTGCCTCTGGAGCTGTGCTGTGTGCGGAGGCCGGCAGTGGAGGCGTGCAGAGTCTGCAGTGCTTCTGGAGCTGTGCTGTGTGTGGAGGCCGGTAGTGGAGGTATGCGGAGTCTGCAGTGCCTCTGGAGCTGTGCTGTGTGCGGAGGCCGGCAGTGGAGGTGTGCTGAGTCTACGGTGCTTCTGCAGCTGTGCTGTGTGTGGAGGCCGGAAGTGGAGGTATGCGGAGTCTGCAGTGCTTCTGGAGCTGTGCTGTGTGTGGAGGCCGGCAGTGGAGGTGTATGGAGTCTGCAGTGCTTCTGGAGCTGTGCTGTGTGCGGAGGCCGGCAGTGGAGGTGTATGGAGTCTGCAGTGCTTCTGGAGCTGTGCTGTGTGCGGAGGCCGGCAGTGGAGGTGTATGGAGTCTGCAGTGCTTCTGCAGCTGTGCTGTGTGTGGAGGCCGGCAGTGGAGCTATGCGGAGTCTGCAGTGCTTCTGGAGCTGTGCTGTGTGTGGAGGCCGGCAGTGGAGGTGTATGGAGTCTGCAGTGCTTCTGGAGCTGTGCTGTGTGTGGAGGCCGGCAGTGGAGGTGTATGGAGTCTGCAGTGCTTCTGGAGCTGTGCTGTGTGTGGAGGCCGGCAGTGGAGGTGTATGGAGTCTGCAGTGTTTCTGGCACTGTGCTCTGTGCGGAGGCCAGCAGTGGAGGTATGCGGAGTCTGCAGTGCCTCTGGAGCTGTGCTGTGTGCGGAGGCCGGCAGTGGAGGTATGCGGAGTCTGCAGTGCTTCTGGAGCTGTGCTGTGTGTGGAGGCCGGCAGTGGAGGTGTATGGAGTCTGCAGTGCTTCTGGAGCTGTGCTGTGTGCGGAGGTGTATGGAGTCTGCAGTGCTTCTGGAGCTGTGCTGTGTGTGGAGGCCGGCAGTGGAGGTGTGCGGAGTCTACAGTGCTTATGGAGCTGTGCTGTGTGCGGAGGCCGGCAGTGGAGGCGTGCAGAGTCTGCAGTGCTTCTGGAGCTGTGCTGTGTGTGGAGGCCGGTAGTGGAGGTATGCGGAGTCTGCAGTGCCTCTGGAGCTGTGCTGTGTGCGGAGGCCGGCAGTGGAGGCGTGCAGAGTCTGCAGTGCTTCTGGAGCTGTGCTGTGTGTGGAGGCCGGTAGTGGAGGTATGCGGAGTCTGCAGTGCCTCTGGAGCTGTGCTGTGTGCGGAGGCCGGCAGTGGAGGTGTGCTGAGTCTACGGTGCTTCTGCAGCTGTGCTGTGTGCGGAGGCCGGTAGTGGAGGTGTATGGAGTCTGCAGTGCTTCTGGAGCCATGCTGTGTGTGGAGGCCGGCAGTGGAGGTGTGCAGAGTCTGCAGTGCCTCTGGAGCTGTGCTGTGTGCGGAGGCCGGCAGTGGAGGTGTGCTGAGTCTACAGTGCTTCTGCAGCTGTGCTGTGTGCGGAGGCCGGAAGTGGAGGTATGCGGAGTCTGCAGTGCTTCTGGAGCTGTGCTGTGTGCGGAGGCTGGCAGTAGAGGTGTGCAGAGTCTACAGTGCTTCTGGAGCTGTGCTGTGTGTGGAGGCCAGCAGTGGAGGTGTATGGAGTCTGCAGTGCTTCTGGAGCTGTGCTGTGTGTGGAGGCCAGCAGTGGAGGTGTATGGAGTCTGCAGTGCTTCTGGAGCTGTGCTGTGTGTGGAGGCCAGCAGTGGAGGTGTATGGAGTCTGCAGTGCTTCTGGAGCTGTGCTGTGTGCGGAGGCCGGCAGTGGAGGTGTGGAGAGTCTGCAGTGCTGCTGGAGCTGTGCTGTGTGCGGAGGCCGGCAATGGAAGTGTGCGGAGTCTGCAGTGCTTCTGGAGCTGTGCTGTGTGCGGAGGCTGGCAGTAGAGGTGTGCAGAGTCTACAGTGCTTCTGGAGCTGTGCTGTGTGTGGAGGCCAGCAGTGGAGGTGTATGGAGTCTGCAGTGCTTCTGGAGCTGTGCTGTGTGTGGAGGCCAGCAGTGGAGGTGTATGGAGTCTGCAGTGCTTCTGGAGCTGTGCTGTGTGTGGAGGCCAGCAGTGGAGGTGTATGGAGTCTGCAGTGCTTCTGGAGCTGTGCTGTGTGCGGAGGCCGGCAGTGGAGGTGTGGAGAGTCTGCAGTGCTGCTGGAGCTGTGCTGTGTGCGGAGGCCGGCAATGGAGGTGTGGAGAGTCTGCAGTGCTTCTGGAGCTTTGTGTGGAGTCTGCAGTGAAGGACGCAGTTCTTTACTAATAAATGAATGAAAGCCTGCAGTCTCCGGAACATTGTCTCCCGTTACAGTAAATATAATGGAGCACCTTTGCCTCTGTTGCGAGGCACTGCAGGGAGTTCCAGGACTGGCAATTTCTCAAAGATCATTTATCTGCTAATATTGAGGGCAGCCTCCTCCACCCCGGCACTATCCATTTCATGCAGTGACAGGCGGTGATAAAGTTGTGAGCACAAGTGAAAGTCAGGCAGCGGAATATTTAGGCCAAACGGACAGAAGAGCTGAGAGTCGCAGGCATCAGTCATTGGATAATCGGCCTGACACCCGGGGGAGCGGCTGGGGGAATGGGCTCTGCCGCTCTACAGGACGTGTTTAGCTGCCAGGCTTTCCTGGGCCCCATACAACAAGGAAAGGGAAAGCACACTGAGGACTCTAACACTAAGCGCAACTTGGATTTTGAGAAGTCCTGCATAGTGCGTTTTTTTACTCCTTGCATTCTTAGCATCCGGTGAAAACCACATCGAAATCGCACTGCGATTTGCAGTGTAAAAGAAGCCAGAGACAGTGACGACTCGTTAGATTAGCAGCAGATAGATCATCAGATAGATTTCTGATCTGATGTGTTTAGGAACATTTACTAGGAACATATTTCCAATAGATTTCAGTATGAAATCTATTGAAAAATCGATCTGATGGTGAAATCGGCCGCAAATCGGTCTAATGATTTGCAATCGATCGGCCACTAATCGGCTTAGTGTATGGGCCCCTTAAAACTGCCCACATCAAGGTGTGCTGATTGATTTAAAGCAAACTTGAAGTGAAAATAAACTTATAAGATAATGAACTGTATGTGCAGTACAGCTAAAGGTGGCCATACACTGATAGATTTGCAGCAGATTTGACCATCAGATAGATTTCTGGCAGATGCCTGTCAAGTAGAATCTGACAGGAATCTGATGTGTGCCACACACTAGGAACAGATTTCCAATAGATTTCAGAATGAAGAATCTATTGGAAATCGATCTACATGCATTATTGCACCAATAGATCCAATGCAAATCTATGGGCCATCGATCTGCTGCCAGCAGCAGATCCACCTAGATTTTCCATCCTTTCAGATTAAAATCGATCGAAATAGATGGATTTGCTGATTTGAAAGAATTGATTTCTGATCGATTGAATCGATCGATCGATGGCTGAAATCGACCAGTGTATGAGCTCCTTAAGAAATAGAACATTGGTAGCAAAGAAAAGTCTCACATTTTTTTTTCAGTACAGGAAGAGTTAAAAAAAACATACTTCAGTTATGTATACAAAAGAGCTTATCTGAGGTCTTCCACCTACTGGATAGAATACAGTCCTGTTTTCTGAAGCACCTAAACAGTCAAGAAACAGTGAGAGGGCCAGTGCACACCAAAAACTGCTAGCGGATCCGCAACGCGGTAGTGGTTTTTGAAGCTGTTTTTCAGAGCAATTCTAGGCATGTTTAGAGAGATTTTAGAGAGATTTTCTAAACATGCCTAACGTTTTTTGGAGCATTTTGTGTAGCAGATTACATATATTGTTACAGTAAAAGCTGTTACTGAACAGCTTCTGTAACAAAAACGCCTGGAAACCCGCTCTGATCTAGCGTTTTCAGAGCAGTTTCCCACTTTCCTATACCTTACATTGAGGCAGAAATGCCTCAGAAATCTCAAGAATGTTGCAGCCCCCGAGTTTGCATTTGTGGAAAAAACGCGCCGCTCTGGTGTGCACCAGCCCATTGACTGACATTAGTCAAGCGGTTGTCCCTCTGCAAGTGTTTTAAAAAAACGCTCAGAACCGCTCTTGGTGTGCACCAGCCCAGAGACAGCTTGAGAAAAGGTTCTACAGCAGGAGAGTTCAAATGGCTATTTCTGCTTTGTTTTGCAGCTTAAAATACAGATTGTGAATTCTAAACTGCAACAGTGACAGAACGACAAATGTTATAACTAAAAATAAGAATATGAGACTTTTCTTTGCTACAAATGTTCTATTCATTATCTGTTGCTCAACTGTTAGAGCAGAGAGGAAGTTTTAAGTTCAGGTCCGCTTGAAATGAATTGTCTTTCCAAACCATAGATCAGTGTAAAGTTAGAAGGTCCCCAATAAGGCTGTCTGATGTCCTGCCTGAGCTCAGTCCTGCTAGAAGTTTGTCAGCCTCTCCATCTGTAGCAGACCGGGACCCTCATTGTGGCTGTGCGCTCATCTGTGTGCGAGCACGGTCAGCGCAATAGCACGATGCAGCCTGTTCATGGTGGATGAACGAGCAGTTTCGCTTCCTGCCTGCGCAGGCGCAAACCATACTTTCACGTGTGCAGTACGGCCACGCTTGTACACGGACGCAAAATTACTTCTGCCTGTTATAACTGGACACCAATATTTTCACAAAAGATGGAGAGGTCGGCTGAAGCGTAAATCACAGATTCAGCAATAATTCACCGTCCCATTGAAATGATAACAATAAGATTAAAATATACACAGACCTGCGGTATGCGAAAAACAAAATTCCCCGCCGCTAACAATAAGCAGTAAAGAAAAACAAAAATGGAAAATTAAAATAAACGGTATATATTTTTTGATACGGCGCGGTTCCCACACGGTCCCCCTCGATAACTCCTTCAAAGCATCGCTTGTTATTTAGAAAAACTTTTCAAGTAGGTCCAATACGGCCCCCGGTGCCACAATACCTTCTATAGCATAAAAGATGACTTAAACACACAGAGGGTCACCCAAAGGCCAGATTTCCTCTCCCTGCCTGCAGGGTGAATTTCCTGCCATTTTTCCCCGTCCTGCGAGGAAAATTTATGGTGCATATTACCGTGTATTCCGGCGCTGTGGGATTTCAGTCAGAGGGATAGAAAGACTGCCACTGAGAAATGCTTGTCTTTCTGTTTATTCGTACAGGAGATAAACAGCCGTGCTGTCGCCTCAGAAAAATGTACGACTTGGCTGTACTCTTATATTAAGGACCACTATAGCAAAAAAAGGAAGCTGTTAATATCTGACAGAACTGACAGGTTTTGGACTAGTCCATCTCCTCATGGGGGATTTTAAAGGGTTTTATATGTTTTTTTAGGGCTGCCTGTGACCACACTCGCCAAGAATCAGTATATTGTATGAGTGCACGCCAGTGCAAGGATGTACCCGGCATGCAGGGCCACAGGCAGCCCAATAGGGCATATAGCGCATGCGCAGTGCAGTATGTCTGGGTCAAAAGGCACCGACCGCGCTGACCAGGATATACAGAACGGGAAGCACATCGGGCAAACCATAGTAGACGACAGGCCACAGGAAGTATGGTAAGCTTATGCACACCACCCCACATACACACAAACAGGCAGGGCTGTGGAGTCAGTACAAAAATCTTCCGGCTCCAACTCCGACTCCGGGTACCCAAAATTGCTCAGACTCCGACTCCTCGACTCCTTAGTCTAAAACTTAACAGGGCTGTGGTTTTTGTACAAAAATCATGCGACTCCGACTCAGTTTCTGAAACCACGATTCCAACTCCGGGTACCCAAAATTGCCCCGACTCCACAGCGCTGCAAACATGGTGTCATTTTTAGATTTAAATTACAGCTAAGATATCCTTTAAAGAGAAACTAGGGGGTGGGCCTCTGTATGGCTGATATTGTGGTGAAACCCCTCCCACAGTGTGATGTCAGGATGACAGTTTCCTGTCTGTGCACAGTGTTGCATTGTGGGAAATAACTGCTGTTTTCAACTGCCAAGCAAACATTATCTCCCTCTGTGCACATGTAGGTCTACAAAAAAAAAAAAAAAAAACATTTTAGCCTATCGCATTGTTAGGGGGTGTGGTTAGAGATAATGGCAGTTGGTGCGGTCTAGTTTTTTTCCATGTCTGCCAGTAGTAAAGATGATGTCCTTAAGGCTGATTGTGGATCAAACAATATGAACAAATAACATGGCGAATAGCACTTCTCACTTTGTAATGTATTAATTTATTTTTTGCCCCTTTTCGCTAAAGTTCCTCATTAAAGGACCACTATGGCAAAAAAAGTAGGCAGTTAAAATCTGACAGAACCAACAGGTTTTGGGCCAGTCCATCTCCTCATGGGGGATTCTCAGGGTTTTCTTGGTTTTCAACAGCATTTCCTGAACAGCAGTTGCAGAGTCTGACAAAATAGTGTGTAAATGATTAGGGAGGCTGGCTGGTATCTTGCCATTTTGGCAATTAAACTGCTGTTCAGGAAATGCTGTTGAAAAAAACAAAAAAACATTGAGAATACCCTATGAGGAGATGGACTGGTTCTGTCAGATTTTAACTATCTACTTTTTTTTTTTTGCAATAATGGCCCTTTAAAGAGGAACTCCAGTGAAAATAATTTAAAAAAAAAGCTTCATTTTTACAATAATTATGTATAAATGATTTAGTCAGTGTTTGCCAGTTGTAAAATCTTTCCTCTCCCCGATTTACATTCCGACATTTATCACATGGTGACATTTTAACTGCTGGCAGGTGATGTCACTGGAAGAAGATGCTGCTTGCTTTTTTTGGCAGTTGGAAACCGCTATTTCCCACAATGCAACAAGGCTCCCACAGTGTGATGTCAGAACCATGGTCACACTGTGGGAGGGGGGTTTCACCACAATATCAGCCATACAGAGCCCCCTGATGATCCGTTTGAGAAAAGGAATAGATTTCTCATGTGAAAGGGGGTATCAGCTACTGATTGGGATGAAGTTCAATTCTTGGTTACAGTTTCTCTTTAAGAGGAGCTGTGTTGGCACATCAACTCCGTTCCACACGGCTGTTCTCATGCCCAGCACTTCACATTCCTATCAAATTCGGTAACCAGGGAACCCAACGGCAGAAGGGGAAAAAAAAAAGTCACCGCGGCCTTGCAAACTTCAGTCCTGGGGGCCGGCTGTAATGAATGGCTGTCAGAGGAGCAATGGTGTAAGCAGAACAGTGAGTACACAGCACTGAGGCTTGTACCTGCGGAGGACTCAGCCATCCAGCCAAGTGTCTGGAGAGCAGCCGACTGGCAGCAACACAAAGGAGAGAGCTGGGGAGAGTCATGCTGTGTTACCGTGACTCCCAACACCGGCCATATCACCCAAACCTAATCAACCAGGCCGTTCTATAGAGACTGCTAAGCCAATGTCTATAAAATGAATTACTCTTCGTGGCAAAAAAACTGCCAAAAATGACAGCAACAGGTCTTCAGTAATAACGGTCTGCTGGCAATACGCATTCGTAAACCTCCGTCTCATAAGAATTTAAAGAGAACCCGAGGTGTGTTTAAAGAATGTTATCTGCATACAGAGGCTGGATCTGCCTATACAGCCCAGCCTCTGTTGCTATCCCAAACCCCACTAAGGTCCCCCTGCACTCTGCAATCCCTCATAAATCACAGCTGTGCTGTGAGGCTGTGTTTACATCTGTAGTGTCAGTCTCAGCTGCTCCCCCGCCTCCTGCATAGCTCCGGTCCCTGCCCCCGTCCCTTCTCTCCAATCAGCAGGGAGGGAAGGGATGCAGGCGGGGACTGGAGTTCTGCAGGAGGCGGGGAGAGCAGCAGACTGACACTATAGAGATAAACACAGCCAGCTCTGACAAGCTGTTTGTCAGCAGCGTGGCTGTGATTTATGAGGGATTGCAGAGTGCAGGGGGACCTTAGGGGGGTTTGGGATAGCAACAGAGGCTGGGCTGTATAGGCAGATCCAGCCTCTGTATGCAGATAATATTCTTCAAACACACCTCGGGTTCTCTTTAAAGAGTATTAAGGCATTGCAACCTGAGAAGCTAAAAGATAGTAGATCAAGAAATGATCGACACTCGATCGCGAGTGATTCATTCGTGTTTGATTCACCATGAGCCTGCAGATAATCAGCTTTACTGCTGGCAGTAAGGATGCAAAACAAAAAAAAAAAACAAAAAAAAAAAAAGCCCGAAGCAGTCGTTATTTTCCACAATACAACAAGGTTCACAGACCGGAAACTGTCAGGTGTACATAATAGTATGCCACTAGTGAGCTGGGGGCAGGGTGAGCCGAATAACGGCTCAAATTCTCGGTGGCGTTAAATACAATTCCCCCTCCGCAGCCGGGATCTTCTGCGCATGCAGCCTCGTGATTGCGCTCTGCGCAGTTCAGAGAGAAGTGAACAGCGCAAGTGCAGAGCGCTGCCATCTCACAGAACTGCGCAGAGCACTAAGACGAGAGGCGTGTGCCGCGATCTTCCGGAGGGGAGAGCGGAGGCCTTGCTCAGCGCGGGACAACGGCGTCGGACCTAACAGACTACCAAGGGCTGGAAGAAATCCCAGGTGAGTGAAACTTTTTTTTTTTTACCCCCAGATGTATCTGTATCTAACCCCCTAACCCTTGCCGACCGCTCTATGCCAACTGGCATGAAGTTTTGGGGCAGGGTTTTGAAGGAGATCTGGGCGCGCCGATGTGAGTATCTCCGCCTGAATGACGGACCTCCGCTCTGTCATCAGTCTCCCAGCAGCGACCGCCACTAGGAGACTGTTAGACTGCGAAACCGCCATCTATTTACACTGTATAGCGCTGCGATCTAAGGCAGGGCTGTCCCCCTGGGAGGCTCAGAAGCAATCAACTGTCATAGGCTGATGCCTATGACAGCCGATCACTGTGATTGGCTGGTGGTGGGGGGGGACAATTTTTTTTTTTTTTAAATTTATTAAAAAAAAAAAAAAAAACACATGCCGGCAGGGATCAGAGCCCACCAACAGAAAGCTCTGTTCATGGGCAGAAAAGTGGGGCGAATCACTTGTGTGCTGAGCTGAACGGTCCTACTGCGAGCCCTTAAAGCTGCAGTGGCCTAAATTGTAAAAAATTGCCTGGTCACTAGGGAAGTGTAAGCCTGCGGTCCTCAATTGGATAATTGTGTAAGTATCCTCTGCTTTTCTGTATTGTAATTGCTCATCACCTATAATATAGGCTTTAATTATAACCCAACTACAAATGTCTGCAATGTTTCCTGCATGGGCAGCTAGCCTGATCTCGCCTCTTGCTTGGAGCTGTATTTCTGGATTGACCCCACTGATTTGCAGGTAGAGGTGTGGGCTGAAGAGGTCTATAAGTGGTGGGGCATGCAGGTGGGAAGAAGCAGCCAGTCCAGTTCTGTACAGGAAGAAGGCCGGTCTCCATGGCAGCGGGAGAAACTGTCAGGCATGGCTTGTAATGGATGTTTTATCTGCTGGTGAGATATGCAGTTTCCATTACTGTAGACTTGTCTGTCCAGCTAGAGGAGAGTCGAGGGCTGCCTGAAACCAGCCAGACGTTCACAGAAGACAACTTTGCAGAATAGCTCTGCATGTCAACTTACTGCCCATACAATTCCATGTTCACATTTCTGCATTGTAACGGATCATGTATTTCTAGCTCGCTCCAGACACAGTTAACACCACTGAGGGTAGGGAACTCAGACCTTACTAGCTCCAACACTGTGCGGAGTCTGAGTTTACTGATTGATGGGGAATTAACTTCAGGAATCAAATTTCAGCTGTTGTGAAACATTACTTCTTTCACCTAAGGAATATTGCAAAGATTAAGCACCTCATTTCCTCGAGGATCTTCCAATCCTAGTTCACGCCTTCATCACATAACAGATGGACTATTGCAAAACCCTCTATGCAGGCATTCCAAAGACCTATACCGCCTGCAGCTAATCCAGAATGCTGCCGCAAGACTGTTAAGCCAACCCAGTCATTGCCACATAACACCAATCCTTTACTCACAACACTGGCTGACGTATATACTCGTATATAAGCCGAGGTACCCACTTTTCCCTCGAAAACTAGGAAAAAGTGATGGACTAGTGTATAAGCCCCCTCCCCAATATAGCCCGATTCACAGTAGCCAGATGTACTCCCAGTACAAGTCAACCCCTCTCCCCATAGCCACATATGTCCCAAAGATGATACAGCTGTGTCTCAAGATGCCACTTGATGGCATCATAAATCGAAGACAGCGATTGCCACACAGGAAATATCCCAGATTATAGCACTGCTGACATGTTACTTGCACGCTCCTCTCCACAAGCCAGGGGACACAGGTAGTCTTGAGCAACGCACTCTGCACACCATGTTTCAGAAAATGGAAGGACTGAGGGGGGCACAGACACAACAGGGAGCCAGCTGGCTAGAGCAGGCTCACTAGTGCATGATCCTTATGCTTCTCAATGCCATTAACAAAACCTGCTCCACCATCCGTTCTGCTCCACTAATTCGCAAATAAGCCGAGAGAGGTAACTTTTCAGCACATTTTTTGGCTTATACGTGGGTATATAAGGTACCCATAAAATGGAGAATACTTTTCAAAATTGGTATGCGAACATTCAAATCCCTACACAACCTAGGCCTGAAGGATTTGTTGCAACCATCACACATCCTACAACCTCAGATGCAAAAGGTTCCAAATAATTTGACCACCCCCAGAGTCCAACTAAAAACCTTTGGAGCCAGAGCTTTTAGTCATGCTGCCCCTATCCTGTAGAAGGCCTCCCCACACTTAAGACCGTTCCAACCCTGGACACGTTTAAATCAAAACTGAAAAGACAACGGTTTATTCTGGCATTTATGGTCCATAACGTTTTCTCTTGTACACATCCTTATGTACTGGTCTGAGACCAGTTTATGTGCTTTAGGCCCTATGGGACAAAAGGGCTTTACAAATGTTTCATCGTTGCTGCATGCAGGTTCTGAATTAACATCTATGCTCAGTCTCCATTGCAGTTCACAGATTATAATGCATGTCTTGTGCAATGCAACACTGTGAACCCATCCTAAGGAGGGCAGCTATTGTGAAGTAAGACAGTCCCGGTGGGGATGGATGGGGGGGGTTGAGTGTAGCTTTCTCTACACACTTTCCTTATTTCACCTTTGCAGGGATATCCACCTGAATCTCCTGGCCAGAGAAGGCAGCAGGAACCTGGAAGCCACACGCACAAGTCCAGAGTGACTGCTGGCTGGAGGTAGCCCAGCACAGGGGGGTGAATGGCAAAGCATAAATCTGTCTCTGTAATTGAAGCTGTCACAGTGAATGGAGGCTTCTCAGTCAGGAGGTGATTGACGAGTTGCAGTCAGTGCTGGGAGTGTGGCCTCTTGTGTACAGCTGAGCATTACACCAACAGCCCCAGGGGGGGAGCCCAGGGGCAAAACAAACATTCTCAGGTGCTCTCTGTACAGGGACAGTTATGACAGGTCACAGGGAAAAATCACTCTATGCAAATATACAGGCTTCCTGCGCAACACAAAGAGGTGCTCTCATTTAATAAAATCTTAAAATTACTGTGTACTCAAATAACATGGCTTGGCGACATAACTTGTAAAATCTTGGTTGAAGTTTTGACTTCAAGAGAAAGTAAAGTAGTTCGAGCTAGACATCTTTCTGAGTTCTAGAAGACAGCCATTTCCCAAGGTTTTGGAATTTGCTTATGGGCGGCAACAGCACCAATTGTCAACCGCTGACACACTTGCTATAACTAATGCTCCCAATCGTTTGAATTATTTTGCAACCGATGGGTGCTTGAAGGGAACTAAGTACCCCTTCTTTCACTGTAATTTCTCCTGGCATAGAAGCTGCCATGTTCCCCCCTCCCCTCCTTACAGTCCTTATTTATAGAAGTCAGAGATGCTATCTTGACACATTCACTCTAGATAATCTCTTTGAAGAAATGGTCCTAATTACCCACCCCCCTCTGTTAATAAAAAAGGTATCGTTTACTTCCTGGTAAGGACTACAATAAAACAATTAGCTTCCTGAAATCTCCGTGGCTGGGGACTGACGGGCAGGCCTGCTGAAGTAGGCTAAAAAAACTTCTTTGAACGTAAAATAAAAGGTAAAATGGAAGGTTTAATAATGAGACATATTGTTGGCATGCTAAAAATGGTGCTCGGTTCACTTTAACCCCGGCAATCGGCAGCTAAATGGTGCGTTTAATGCGCCGTTTATCTGAAATAATTACAGGTGTTTTGAAACCGACCGGAGTAACTCTTTAACCTTGGCGGTAATCCCGAACTAGGGTCGGGGGCGGAAAACCGCAGCTCAGAGCGGTAATCCCGACCTCTGCTTGGGGTAGCCGCCGCAGCCTCAATGCAGAGCAATGAGCGCAGCGGGAGCGTTTCTACATACCTCCCGGCGATCCCGACGTCCGTCGGCATTCTTCTTCCTTGTGTAGGGATTTGAATGTTTGCATACCAATTTTGAACAGGGTCTGAAAGGGTGCAAACATTTTTTAACGCTTTTAGACCCTAAAATCCAGAAAGAATCATACCGCCAAGGGTAAAGCAAACCTGAAGCAAAAAAAAAAGAAAAAAAAACCCACACTTATGAGATAATGAACTGTATGTGTAGTATGGATAAGGAATAAAACATTAGTAACAAAGAAAAAAAATTCTCATTTGTACTTTTTTTTTTTTAATAACTGCATCATTCAGTCACAGAGTGTTAAGCTATAAAACAAAGCAGAAATAATGACCCTTTGAACTTTTCTGCAGTAACACCTTATCTCAAGCTGTCGCTCACTGTTTCTCGGCTGTTTAAAGGAATACTATCGATACCTAAGTGTTCTAAAATGACAGTGTGCAAATAATGTCTAAGTAGCTGTGTAAACATTTTCCTACTTTTCATGTTAAATATCAGAGGCAAAAGCTGTAATTTATTGAGGGTAGGATTTAGCTATATTGGGACAAATCAATTGCAGAAGGGGTGTCTGCTTCAATCCACAGCCAGAGCTGAATATCAGACTACAGAAAGCAAATATTAAACATATCAAACTCTGAAAACAAAAACAGTATGAAAAAGCTGTGACAATTAGTTACATTTCCTCTGCTCTATTCAGACACTTCAGTCAGAAACAGAGCTCCCAACAGCTGCAGTTCCTGTGTCCTGTCTCTCTCTGTCACACACAGAGCTACACATAGAGTTACACTGATCAAGTGCGAGGGGAATTTCCCCTCTCCTCACGGCTCAGTCAGCCGTCAGTTTTGGCGTCAGTAAAGTTTGAAAGTATTTTGCCAACAGTAAACAAAGAAGTTGCTACTAAAATGTATACACCAGTACTTAGCAGCACTTCCCAAACAATTCCTGTGTCAATTGAAAAAAATATATGAATCGATAATATTCCTTTAAGTGTGTTAGAAAACAGGACTGTATATGACCCAGTGGGTTGCAGAGCTCAGAGAGTTTTTTTGCAACTCTTCCTGTACTGGAAAATATGAGACTTCTTTGCTACTGATGTTCTATTTATTAGCTGTACTACACATACAATTCATTATATCATACGTTTATTTTGGCCTCAGGTTTGCTTTGTTGAAACTTCCAAGAATAAATACCCTATAATAGTGGCTACACTCTTTCTCTAATAAGAGCCTGGATGGTAGTAGAGCGATGTGCTCAGAAGACACGTATGTAGCGGTACGCATATACCCGGACAGACACTAATAGGGCTCTATTAATAGCCAATCCAACACGCTAAAAACGCAGCCCCCGCCATCGCCTGGCTAGTTAAAAATGACTAAGTTTTTTTTTTCTCTTTGATATACGATTTCCAAAGGAAGCCATTCATCACGGGCCGCGACTACCTCCACAGCCGGGTCCCTCAAGCCGAGAGCCATGTCATTCCTCTTTTGACTGATTAATTAGCAAATCAGGGGCCATTTTTCACGGCTGTGCAGAGCGGTTCTCTGCAGCCAGTGCCCGCTCTCCAGTGGAGACGCAGTACAGCCAACTCGGCTCTTTTCCGAGCGGCGGAGAGACAAAAGCCACGCAGGAGATGATAAATCATGAGAGGTCCCCTCTGGGCTGAGCCAGGCAAAGGCTGCGTACTTAACCCCCTGCGGCTGCTAGGTGGGCACGCCACTGTGCCTGCACACCGAGGGGTTAATAGAGGGACACTGGAACTTGACGTTCTTATGTTGGCCATAGTCAGGTGGGACTCTGGTGTCTTGGCCAGGCATGATCGGATCATCACCAATGTTCATCAGAAGGTATCACTACTCGTTCCTGTACGGAACTAAAGAGCCTGGACAAGGCAGAATAGTTCCCCCAGTCCTGCACTCAGTGGCAGCGCACATTTTCAGGTTATATAGCTCTCTGGGTAGCGGATGTTAAGACACTTTTAAAGAATCTGGTCAGGGCCACTTCCTGCAGTGCAGACTGACAGAGCTGCAAGTGACTCTTCTTGGAGAGTTCAGCCTGTACCACACCCTCTCCCAGCAGGATCACGCTGAATGAACCAAGCAGGCTCTAGGAGGCAGGAGAAAATACCATACCTCCCAAGTTTTTAAAGTGTAAATGCCGGGCATAAAATCAATTATTTTTATCTGGTAAACAAGTAATAAGGATGCTAACCAGGCAATACAAAAGTTAAAATCACTATTACTTTTCTTGTTGATAAATGATCATTCCCCAGTTTACCTGACTATTTGGTACACACAAAATTTGGTACACAAAGAGGAAGTTGCAGGGCATGCTGGCTTGTCTTTTTTTGCTTATCTACTTCCCCTCAGACTTCACTAATGCAGCCTGATTGGCTGAAGCCTCTTTCCCTCCTGTTTTCCTCTCCCACACTTCTGTTCCTCTCTCATTGGCCAATATTTCTCATGCTGAGACAAATGCACTTTCTATAGTGAAGGGCGGGCAAATCAGGCAGAAGTGAGTAAGGGAGGAAATGACATCAGGATTGGCTTCAAATTAGCCACAGTTAAAAATGGGAAATGCTAAGAAGGATACCTAAAAAGGGGGGCAGCACTCTCTGCCTACTGATAAGGTGGGGGGGGGGGGGTCTCTTTGGCTGCCTATGCTTAGTGGTATGATTCTTTCAAAAGGAAGAATTGTAGAGCTTTTACAAACAAGACCTGGACAGAATCATACCGGTAAGGAGATTAAGGGGAACCTGAAGTGAGCGGAATATGTAGTGCTAATTCATCCTAAATCAGCAGTGGATACCCATTGCACAAAAAATATTTACCTTTTCTAAAATAATCAGACATTTATATGACTGATATTGTTGTGAAATCCCTCCCACGTTGTGACATCATGACCATGGTCCTGACAGTTTGTGTCTCTGAACCTCACTGCACTGTGGGAAATAACAGCGGTTTCCAAGTGCCAAACAAGTAGCATCTCTCAGTAGCTGACACCCCCTTTCCCATGAGGAATCTTTTCCTTTTCTCAAACGGATCATGAGGGGGCGCTGTATGGCTGATATTGTGGTGAAATGCCTCCCACAGCGTGATGTTAGGACCAGGATGCTGACATCACACTGTGGGAGCCTTGTTGCATTTTGGGTAATAACTGTTTCCAACTGCCAAAAAAGCAAACAGCATCCCCTTCCAGTGACATAACCTGCCAGCAGTAACAATATCACCATGTGATAAATGTCAGAATGTAAATCAGGGAGAGGAAAGATTTTACAATTGGCAGACACCGACTGAATCATTTCTACATAATTATTGCAAAAATTAAGCACTTTTGTTCATGATGTTCTTTTCAATGGAGTTCCTCTTTAAATGTGGGTTATTCATGACGGTCAGTAAGCAGAGACGCCAAACTTCAGCTTTCTCCCCTTAGAGACAGAGGAAGCGTTACAGATGCTGACTCAGAAGATGTTCCTGTGGACACAGAGTGACGAGTCGCTCTTCTGACTCACAGATCCCAGACACAAACAGTTTCCCATGCTTCCTGGATGGACGAGAGCCGCCATTGATGTGGAGAAAAGGCAGCTCATGTTGGGGGTCACCAGTGACAAGAGCCGGTTACTATTCCTGTGATATGTCCGCTCTCCATTAGAAGTAACAGCTCATCAGTGTGCTGGTCAGAGCTGGGGAGGGGGATGGATGGATAGACCAGGCCTCTGGGTGACCAGTCACTCCTTCCCTGATAAGGCTGCAGCAGGAAGCACAGCTGGATGGAGGAAGGAAATTACCAGCATGAAAATAAGTGAAGGAAAATAGCTGGAGAGAGAAGCCGACCAGGAAGCAGAGACGGACGGCGGCCATATGCATTTCTGCCTCGCACTGTGATCGGAGAGGCCCAGAATGGCCAGGACAGGCTGAGAGTTGTCCAAGCTCTGTACAATTATAGAACACCTGAAGTGAGAGGAACATGGAGGCTGCAGTATTTATTTCCTGTTAGACAGTACCAGTTGCCTGGCAGTCCTGCTGATCTTCCTGGCATCAGTAGTGTCTGAATCTCACACCTGAAACAATCATACAGCTAATCCAGTCAGACTGTAGTCAGAGCATCTGATCTGCAGCATGCTTGTTTAACCACTTGAGGACCCACCCTTTACCCCCCCTTAAGGACCAGCGCTGTTTTAGCTGATCTGTGCTGGGTGGGCTGTGCAGCCCCCAGCACAGATCAGGGTGCAGGCAGAGCGACCAGATCGCCCCCCTTTTTCCCCACTAGGGGGATGATGTGCTGGGGGGGCTCTGATCGCTCCTGCCTGCCTGGGTGTTGCGGGGGGGGGGGGGCACCTCGAAGCCCCCCTCCGCAGCGAAATTCCCCCCTCCCTCATCCCTGTCCCCCCTGGCAATCTGGGCTGCACAGGACGCTATCCGTCCTGTGCAGCCAGTGACAGGCTGTCCCCTGTCACATGGCGGCGATCCCCGGCCGCTGATTGGCCGGGGATCGCCGATCTGCCTCACGGCGCTGCTGCGCAGCAGCGCCGTACAATGTAAACAAAGCGGATTATTTCCGCTTGTGTTTACATTTAGCCTGCGAGCCGCGATCGGCGGCCCGCAGACTATTCACGGAGCCCCTTGCCGTGAATTGACAGGAAGCAGCCGATCGCGCGAGCGGCTGCTTCCTAATTAATTAGCCTGCAGCCGGCGACGCAGAACTGCGTAGCTGGTCCTGCAGCTGCCACTTTGCCGACGCGCAGTATGAGTGCGCGGTCGGCAAGTGGTTAAGGTATGCGGCTAAAAGTATTAGAGGCAGAAGATTAGCAGGACAGCCAGGCAACTAGTATTACGCAAAAGGAAAAAATAAATATGTCAGTCAGGGTTAACCCTCTCATTTCAGATTCCTTTTAAATGTGCGTACACACCGTTGAATTATGTCGCACATTAGGGATTGCAACCCTAACCCCTTCGGTGACATCACTGGACCAGCCAGTACAGACGCATGTCAGCTGGGTACTTAGCTATGCGGAGGGACAATGAAATGGCACGTGTGATGTCACGCCGTGGGCGGGAAAGTGGAGACTTCAAAGAAGTTTGCCGTCTGGGTGAGCTGCTGGGCAGATCGGTCGTGGGTTACCCCGTTGGCGTTAGGATTCTTTCTGGATTTTAGGGCCTAAAAGCGCTGCAATTTTTTGCATGCTTTTAGATCCTAAAACCTGGGGGAAAAAAAGCATGCTGCTAGGGAGTTCTGCAGCAGCCCAGCACTCGCTCACCTCCCTGGGATCCAGCGCTGCAGTTTTTCCTCCATCCTACGTGTGGTGCTGCAACCCTATAGTGAGATTGCCGGCTGTAGTCATGACGACAGATGGCGATCTCACCAGGGGGAAGCAGAGCCTCCAAGGAGAGGAAGAAGAATGGCGGCCGATGGAGGGATCCCCCGGGAGGCGAGTTAAAACGCCCGCTGTGCAGTATATACTCTGCATACACATACCAGCGGCTATCACAAGTTCAGCTCGGGGATACTGCTACTTGCATGGTTTTTCCACCGCGGGCTGAACTCGTGATTACCGCTAAGAAGGTTAAGGGCTGCTGTACACATGCTTGATTATCGGCTGAAGCGGTCGTTATTGGAAGCTTCAGCCGACTTAAGCAGATTATTTTTTATTTTTTTTTACTGAAGTCTCACTGGATTAGCTGCATGCTTGTTTCAGGTGTGTGATTCAGACACTACTGAGGCCAGATAAACCAGCACGGCTGCCAGGCAACTGGGGCTCTGCATGCCTCTGTTGGCTTTCATTTCAGTTGCAGCCGAGAGCGCCGTCACTTGTTTGAGGTCTATTTGAAGAAATGTGTATACCATTTATGATTAGGAGCACTAGGAAAAAAATTATTTTTTTATCGTTAGAGTAGCGGTAGGTCTTCCCCAAGAGGACCCGTCATCGCCGTGGGGAAGTCTAGTAGGAAATAATTTGTGCACATATTTATACTGAAGCCAACAACCTGCTTTGCTGTACCTGTTTTGAATGCAAGTTGTGTAAGTTTTGTCCATATTGTGGAGCTCTGCACATATTTGCAGGTAGCCAATTTGGGTACAGCCTCTGTCTGAAAGCGCTGCCAATGTCTCCTGCTGTACAAAAGGCAGCTGGTATTGTTTAAAAGGAAATAAATGCGGCAGCCTCCATCTTACTCTCCCTTCAGATGTGCTTTAAAAGAGAAACTTGGGGCAAAATGTAACAAAAAAAAAAAAAAAAAAACACGTCTATATAGTAAAAGACCCATATATAGTATGTGTATAGTTAAATTAATACTTTGTTTGATCACAACTAGTGTTATATTCTTTATTTTCATACCAAAATTTATGTAAAATGGCCAAAATATCTGGAGTCGGGATGACACCAGAAGTCAGTTGCTGTGACTGCACTCCTGCTTGGAGTCCTGCAGGACTACAGACTCACAGCCACCACTTACATCCTGCATGGTTAGCTGGGTATTGGTAGCTAACAGTCTTTTGGCTAAGATCAAGTGTAGTATCTGTTCTTATCAGTTGGGTAACCTTGGGGGACCTGGAGGGATGGCACAGTGGCAGTCTGTCCCGCCTAGTCATAATTCCCACGGTCTGGTGGAATGGATCTACTCCTGGTCGAGGCTGAATGGCTGAGGGCTTTGCTTAGGCGTACTGCCCCTGGAAGTGGCGCTCCAGGTGCACCTGAAAAAACCTGAGATGTGGCAGATCTCAGGCGGAAGTAGGGTGCTTTGGTCTGTACTGCCCATATGCATCGCCAACTAACGCAGCTCCCCGGCCTTTTGGCTAGGGAGAGTGCGGAATTTTTATCACTCCGGCCGCAAGGTCGGGGCCAGCTTGCTGGCACGGGGACTTCGGTTCCCACCCGGCTCCCTCTCGGGGGAGCCACCCAGACCATGTGGACACGGTTGCCACATGGCCAGGCCCTTTGGGTAACCACTGGGCGCAGTAGGGGTCCTCCTCGGAGGACCCCAGGATCCTTCAACCCCTCGGGTGTTGGAGGATGCCACCCCCTGAGCCGAAGGCAAAGGGGGAAGGTTCCCTTCGGGGAACAACCGGAAGGGCCCTGCAGCATTGTGGGGCCCGTGGCTACTCGTGCACGTTTTGTGGGGGTGCTTTAGGGCACTCACGCTTTTTCCGCGCACGGGGCTAATAGCCTTGCTTACCCGGGACCTCTGTTGCATGCAACAGGGGCCAAGAAAGCTTAAAAAAAAAAATAAAAAAAAAAAAAAATTGGTAGCTAACAGTTGCTGCTAGGCATCATGGGAAGCGTAGTCCTGGATTCAACAGGCAGTGGATACAAGGCGTAGCAGCAAGCCCTGCCAATAGGATCACTGCTGGGATAGCACAGCAGGGTTAGAAATGAGCATATCAATACGTGATGAACAACTATTTTAACCATTTGTCAGCCAGAGACTGTGTACATCCTTAAAGAGGAACTCCAGTGAAAATAATGTTATAAAAAAAAGTGCTTCATTTTTACAATAATTATGTATAAATGATTTAGTCAGTGTTTGCCCATTGTGAAATCTTTCCTCTCCGTGATTTATTTTCTGACATTACATGGTGACATTTTTACTGTTGGCAGGTGATGTAGCTGCTGCATGCTTTTTTGGCAGTTGGAAACAGCTGTAATCCGCTATTTTCCACAATGCAGCAAGGTTCACAGACAGGAAACTGCCCGAAGTACGTACTCAAGTTTCTTGTGGGAGGGGTTTCACCACAATATCAGTCGTACAGCGCCCCCTGATGGTCTGTTTGTGAAAAGGAATAGATTTCTCATGTAAAAGGGGGTATCAGCTACTGATTGGGATAAAGTTCAATTCTTGGTCGGAGTTTCTCTTTAAGGCCTTGGACACGAGAAGATCTGCAGTACACATTTAATGCGACTGATCATTCAGATCAATTTCCCAGCTGCTGATCAATCGGTCAGAAAAGTAAAGGTCACTATACACACGTGTCCAACAGCTTCTCCCACCAATTATTTGTTTCAAGCCGTATACACGGACAAACGGCTTTGGGAAACGAGCAACAATCGTTCTGCCGATAAATATAAAATAGTTTGCAAAACACCTTCAACGACAGAAACCTAAGATATTTGTCTCTCAATCTTTTAAATCTATGCGAGCAGATATAGACTGCCAACGATCGTTTGTGATAGAGGAACCTTAACCAAGAATTGAACTTCGTCCCAATCAGTAGCTGATACCCGCTTTCCCATGAAAAATCTATTCCTTTTCTATAACAGATCATCAGGGGGCTCTGCATGGCTGATATTGAAGTGAACCCACTCCCAGTGTGATGTCATGACCAAGGTACCGACAGTTTTCTGCAGGGCTGTGGAGTCGGAATTGGAGTCGAGGAGTCGGAGCAATTTTGGGTACCTGGAGTCTGAGTTGGAGTCGGTGGTTTCATAAACTAAGGAGTCTGAGTCGGATGATTTTTGTACCAAATCCACAGCCCTGGTTTTCTGTCTGTGAACCTCGTTGCATTGTGGGAAATAACGGCTTTTTCTAACTGCCAAGCAAGCAGTATCTCCCTCTGTGCATGGAACGCTCAGTAACGAACACTCCATACAGATCACCCGGCAGAACTAAAGATGTCAGCGTCAGTGATACATATCGGAATGCAAATCAGAGAGAGGATACATTTTACAATGGGCAAACACTAAATCTATAAATATTATAAACAATAAGAAATGGTATCATTATGTTATTTTCACTACAGGTGTGTACTAGATGTTTCAGAACAATCAAACTAGCATTTTGGCTGGATTTATAGCTTTGTTGGTTAAAGAAAATCAGCTGTTCTCATCAGAATGTCCAAACTTATTAGCAACTGGTCATCACTAACAAATCAACCAGAGTTAACAACATAAAGGCATGCAAGAAGAATCACAGTGACATCTGCTGGCTGTGGTCTGGTACTACACTCTAAACCCGGAAATATTTGCAGATTTGTGCATAACTTTCACACAAGACCCCTGAACTAATGACTTTCAGACTAAGTAATAAAGTGATGAGGGCTGTTGTGGGAATGGATGCTTCTGTATGCTGGATCCAGGATTTAAACAAAGGCTTCAACATGGGACTGTTTGTCCTGTTTGAGTCTTCTAAAGTGAGAGCCTGAGAGGTATATGGAGGCTGCCATATTTCCTTTTAAGCAATACCAGTTGCTTGGCTGTACTGCTGATCCTCTGCCTCTGATACTTTTAGCCATAGACCTTGAACAAGCCTGCAGCACATCAGGTGTTTCTGACTGAAGTCTGACTGGATTAGTCTTGTGCTTTTTCAGGTGTGTGATCAGCAGGGCTGCCAGGCAACTGATATTGTTTAAAATATGGCAGCCGTCATGTACCTCAGTCCTATAATACTGAAAATAGAGAGATTAAAAAGGATTTCTGACTACAGAGAAGCTGCAAAGGATTCTGGGTCATGGCAGGAGTTCAGCTGATACCTTTGCCCTCTGTGAAGAAGAAAAAAGCTTTTGCATTGGCCGATGGACGATCCTGGCAGTAGTTCTTCATTCAACCATCTTTATCTTCCCGCACAACTCGGTGGCCAAGGAAGGAGTTAAGCAAACTGAAAAACAACAACAAGGAGGTCTCACCCCAAGACTGCCATGTTTATCTTCCGAGGCTGCAGGACAATTGCATCGATCGCCGCTATCGACCAGAAATTGTATATTTCCTCCAAAGTCTTGGAGATGTCCAATTTAGTGTCCAGCGTGGCCACTCCAGCTATTGTTTGCAAATGAGGGACGGGAGGGGGGCTGCCGGGGCCAAAGAGCGCCCATGAATCAAAAACATTAAACACAGCCGCCTACAAGGCTCTCTGAAATACATTAACAGCTAACAAGGGCTCTAGGTAGAGAGCAAATTCATCACCAGCTCTGGAAATTACACCACACACTAGACCTAGTTACAAGGACATTCTACTTTCCTTAACAAGCAGACAAAAACATCTGTGCTGCATAAGCCTTTCTGTAGTGTGAAGCTAAGTAAAGTTCTCTTGTTGAGATTTTTAGATTTTGATCTTTTAAAACTGACTGAAATCTCAAGTATCACTTCCTGTCAGAAGCTTTGTGTGTGTGGTAACAACTGCCAAGAAGTTTCCATCCTGCTACATGAATGCCCTTCTCTGCCAATCCTTCCATTGGCTGCCAATCATCCAAAGGATCTAGTTCAAACTCCTAACACTATCATTCAAGACCCTTCACAAGCTATCTGCTCCACGCATCTCCTCAATCACTAGATACCATCCTTCCTGGAACCTTCACTCTTCCCAGGAGACCCTAGTGTCCAGCTTGACACCTCATCTTACGCTTACATCCAGGACTTCTCACAAGTGTCAACTCTTCTTTAGAACTCTCCCACAGCCAGTATATCATGCTCAAAGCATGGAACTTTTCAAACGCACACCCAAAGACACACCTGTTCAGACAAGCCTATTTATTACAGCTAGAATTTGAGGCTCACTGCCTCATTTGCTAACCCCTTCACCTACTCTCCTAGTGTGTCCACTCCACTACCCTTTAGATTGTAAGCTCGCAAAGGTAGGGACCACCCCTTGTGTTTTCGGCATTTTATCAAATGAACTTGTACCAATATTGGTGAGGTTTTCAAACTACACATCAGTTGTATGTATCGGTACTTATGTCACTGGTTGTACTGATTGTACAGGGTGTTAAACAGCTCATGTATCTATGCTCCTCATTATTGTATGTTTTCGCGGACTAACTGCTTGGCCTCTGCTTGGAGTCTGGGACATATATATCTGGAGAAATTAACTCTTAAAGAGACACTGAAGTGAAAAAAAAACTGATGATATAATGAATTGGTTGTGTAATACGAATAATCACTAGAACATTAGTAGCAAAGAAAATATTCTCATTTTTATTTTCAGTTATATACCGTAGTTTTTTTTTATAACAATGCATCATTCTCTAATATTTGCAGTTTACACACTACTCAGCATTCTAAATGATTTTACAGAGAAGGCTAGTTAACTATTGACCTGTCCTCTGCAGAGAAAAACAAAATACAGTGACTGGCAGTTGAGATAACAAGCTTCAGAAGACAGAGCTCTCAGCAACTTTGAAAGTCATGGAGCTCAGTGGCTCTTTTGCATAGATAACAACTGGAGTTTCTTAAAGAGACACTGAAGCGCAAAAAAAAAAAATATGATATAATGAATTGGTTGTGTACTATGAATAATTACTAGAAGATTAGCAGCAAAGAAAATATTCTCATACTTTTATTTTCAGGTATATAGTGTTTTTTCTAACATTTCATCATTCTATAATATGTGCAGATTACACAACACTCAGCATTCAAAATGAGTCTTTCAGAGCAGTCTGTGAAGTAATAAACTCTCCTCTAGCAGAGAAAAAGTAAACAGTTCACTTACAGTTGAGATAATAAAAGTCAGATAACAGCCCTCTCCACGACTAACTTAGTCGGAGAGCTTAATGGCTTGTTTGCATAGAGATAACTGGAGTTTCTCAACTCTTCCTGTACTGGAAACAATGACACTGATGTATCTGATCTTAATGTTTTATTTCTTAGCTGTGCTACACATACAAATCATAATATCATCATTTTTTTTCCGCTTCAGCGTCTCTTTAACTCTTCTTGTACTGGAAACAATAGACTTGTCTCTGCTCCTAAGGTTTCATTTCTTAGCACACCATTATATCACAATTCATTTTTCGCTTCATTGACTCTTTAAAACAGGGGTCAGGAACCTTTTTGGCTGAGAGAGCCATAAACGCCACATATTTTAAAATGTAATGCCGTGAGAGCCATACAGTATGTTTCAAACTGGGACAGTAGGGCTCACGTCCCTGTTGCCATGGTGATGTGTATACAGTTGATCCGCTGGGCAGCGGAAGTGTCAGACATGTCTTCAGCTTCTCTTGGGTTTCAGCAACATCAGTAATTTCCCCGACAGCCAGACAGGAGAAATGCCAACAGCTTGTACAATTAGCTAGCTGACTTGGGGGTTGATTCACTTTGTAGGACAAAATCCCCGCACCTTGGCCCAATAGGCTGCCTGTCAAGTGACAGGCAGCCTATTGGGCCAATCAAAGTATGGGGATCTCATTCTACAAAGTCACTGGACCTGACAGAGTCCAGGGTGGGACAATTGGAGCAGCCGTTAGTTTTGGAGGGAGTGTGAGTAAGTTATTAGTGCATGTTACAGCAGTAGTGTGCCTACTTTGAAAATTGTGCATGCGCCGCCACACTAAGCTGCGCTGCTTGAGCAGTGTAGTTTAGTGAATCAACCCCCACTGATTTGTATGTGAGCCAGATGTAGCCATCAAAAGAGCCACATCTGGCTCCCGAGCCATAGGGTCCCTACCCCTGCTTTAAAAGGATACCTAAGCCAAGGCAAAGCTACCCAAAGTAAGCACCGAATTAGGTTCATGCTGAAACCATGTACACATGTGTGTTGCCTGCTCCTCTTCTTGCCCCCCCCCCCTTCCTTTTCATAATCACTCCTTGAAAACTTTGACTTTTGACTCAAGTCAACTTAAAAAAAAAAAAAAAAAAAAGGTAGACTTGCCGCAATCTTCCCTCAAACTAAGTGACTGAGGCAAGGAAAAGTAGAAAGATAGGGAACATGCCGTCCTCTTCCCACATCTTTAGCTTTTAAACTTATGTTTTATTTCATTTTCTTCCAACCTTTTTACTGAGTTTTATATTTCAACCAAAACAATACGAAAATCCACAAAGTGGATACAATTTGTGGACCGGGAATACCACATTTTATTGAACGAGATGGTGGATTCTGTAATAGAAGAGGTAATCCTCTCAATGATATATATTGAATGTACTATATTAATTAGTTCTGTTTTCGAGGAGGGTTTGACCTCCAGGACTTGGCCAGAAAAAGTCTTCAAGTGGATCCGAGATAAAAACTTTTACTCATTGCATAATTGTGTTCCTTACATATAGTTTATAGGGCATTCGTGGTTTTAATATCCTGATTCCCTATGAACTAAACAAGCCTTGCCCACAGCTCCTCCAGCGCCTTGGCATTCTGAGACCCATGTAGCAAGGGCGGAGGAGGAGGTTACCAGCCAGAGATTTCAAAGGCAGAGGAGAGAGGAGGAGAGGGGAGTGAAGTTTTTACAGGATGAGGGGTGGAGTTGCAGAGCAGCGTGCCTGTGCAATGATCACAAGCAGAACATAGCTGCTGTAAACTAATCTAAACTTTGGATAAGATTTATAGACAAGTTACTTGTTATAGTTAGTTTTTCATCTCGGATCCACTTTAACCTATTTTAGTTCCTGGACGTAGAAACTACGTCCAGGAACCATGCGCGCTCCCGCGGCTGATTGCGCGCGTGCACGCACGCTCCCGACCCGCGGTTTGTTAGCCAGGCAATCAGTGAATCGGGCTATGGTGCCCGATCACTGATTCCTCTTCCCCGCTGAAAAAGCGACAGCTTCTCTCGGAAGCTGCGCTTTTTCTGGCTGTTGCCTCCCCCATGCGTCTCTCTAAGCGTATGTTACGCTTAGAGTGACGCCATGTAAACAAACTCATGGCCGCCATCTTGTGTCCAAAAAGTAAAACTACAACTAAAAGTAAAAAAAAAATAAAGTTCAAACACACATTTACATTATAAATCTCTTGTTTACATCCCACCCTCCCAAAACTACCCAAATAAAATGTCTAGTATAAAAAAAAAAAACAAAAAACATTACAATAAAAAAACAAACAAACATGTAAATATTTACCTAAGGGTCTAAACTTTTTAAATATCAATGTAAAGATGAAATATTACTATTTTTTTTGTTTTAAACTTGTAAATAGTGATAGATACAAAACGGAAAAAATGCACCTTTATTTCCAAATAAAATATTGTCGCCATACATTGTGATAGGGACATAATTTTCACGGTGTAATTACCGGGACATATGGGCGAATACAATCCGTGAGTTTTAATTATGGAGGCATGTACTTTTTTAAAACTATAATGGCTGAAAACTGAGAAATAATGATTTTTTTCTTATTCTTCCTGTTAAAATGCATTTATAGTAAAGTGGCTCTTAGCAAAATGTACCCCCCAAAGAAAGCCTAATTGGTGGCGGAAAAAACAAGATATAGATCAGTTCATTGTGATAAGTAGTGATAAAGGTATAGGCTAATCAATGGGAGGTGAACATTGCTCAAGTGAAAACGACGGAACGCTAATGGGTTAAGCAGCTGGCTACAGAAGGACCTTGGGGATGCTAACATTTATGCATATGACAAATTTGAAAGAAAAAAAAAAAATGATGAGCAGGTATGAATCGATAAACTTGGTGGGAGTTCCCCTTTAATGCAACCTGGATTGGTCCCTCACAGAGCCTGCTGTGCACCTCGGCACATGTGGGCGAGCTGCAGTCTCAGGAGGACAGGACAGGTGTGAGCCGGGTGTCACAACTGCGAGTATTGCACAACAGACAGTACTGCAGGTGCTGTGCGCGAGATTAACAAACACAGAGAACCATCCTGAGAGAGTTATGCGAAGATCTCCACAGCTAAAAAAAAAACAGAAATACCGGCAAAGACATCAGGCAGGTTGCTCCACCCTACTCCACCCTCTGATTACACCACTATGTCCAAACTCTTCACAACCAGCCTCTATTCTGGCTCAGAGCTAATACCATCGGACAAGCCCAGCAATAGAGTACTTAAAGTGGGATACAACTCTGACATAACATTAAATAGAAATGTGCTTTCCTACTTTGAATTACCCAGACAGTTACCATATTTGCTTCTGTGCACAAGTATTATTGTCTGTTCACAAATTACAAGTTCCCAAAGTACAGTATATCTGCTCTAAAAGCTGCCACTGCATTTTATTGCATAGCTGCTGTATTTCTTTATTAACATCTATCTAGTGATCACTTCTCAGCTCTCTGTTTCAAAAGCAGAGAGAGAGCTCATTTTCAGCACAGCTAGAAATAAGAAAACAAAGGATTGTAAACAAAAGATAATGTTATCACTTATTTGGATGTGGCAAGAAGTGTCACGTTAACTGTTTGAATGCCGTTTTGCTACCTTTTTTTTTTTTTTTTTTTTTTGTGGTAGTAGATTTTATGCTGTAAATCTTTTGAAGCAAAAAAGAAATGTCAATTTTCATACCACTTTAAAAAAAAAAATGGTACTTGGATGTCAAATAGGGTTTGTGGAGCTTAAACGCACTTGGAACAAAATCTAGTCATAGGTGTAAAAAGCAGCATGGCTGAAGAAGTTAAAGGCAGGCTCCATCAGTGGTTCGTAGCTTCTTGAATCTGCATCAACAAGAATCTCAAAACTGCAGAGTAATGCTTCATACACACTTGAGATAAAAGTCTTTGGAAAAGGCAAGATCACAGACCAATTTTACCCCCCTTCCATGTAGTATGAGAGCCATACCTACACAGTCTATTCTATGGAGCTGCACTGCCCATCAGATAAAATCTTTGCAAGATGCTGCACACAAAGATGCCCGTACACACTCAAAAAGATCATTATCTGCAAAAGATCTGTTCCTGCCAAAGATCCATCCTTGCAAAATGCATTCATAGTCTATGAGATCTGCAGATCATCATACACACCTTGTTTAAAGGGACTCCGAGCAGTGCAGAAACTATGAAAAGATGCATATCATTTTAAAGCTCTCTTTCTCCTCTTTCCAATGATATATAAACCGCCACCCTACGCCTTTTAGTTTTCGCTATTTTCGCGATTGAAATTGCCACGGCCGCGATTTCGATCGCGAAAATAGAGAAAACTAAAAGGCGTAGGACGACGAATTAGGTGTCCCCAGAAAGAGGAGAAAGAGAGCTTTAAAATGATATCCATCTTTCCATAGTTACTTGTATCACACAGGACGACACTTTCCCCAGTGTCAGCAGCTCCATTCAGCAGTAAAAGTCGCCCTGTGTAATACAAGTAACTATGGAAAGATGGATATCATTTTAAAGCTCTCTCTTTCTCTTTCTGACGGCCCTGTAAATAGTCGTCCTACGCCTTTTAGTTTTCTCTATTTTCGCGATCGAAGTCGCAGCCGCGGCAATTTCAATTGCGAAAATAGCGAAAACTAAAAGGCGTAGGGTGGTGGTTTATATATCATTGGAAAGAGGAGAAAGAGAGCTTTAAATTGATATGCATCTTTTCATAGTTTCTGCACTGCTCGGAGTCCCTTTAACAGACTTCATCTGCATATCTGGCAATCATCTGCAGATCTGAAAATCCATCCTGGTGGACCTGATCTGCAGATGATTGTCTGTTAAACTAGGTGTGTATGATGATCTGCAGATATCATAGACTATGAATGCATTTTGCAAGGATGGATCTTTGGCAGGAACAGATCTTTTGCAGATAATGATCTTTTGAGTGTGTACAGCATCTTTGTGTGCAGCATCTTGCAAAGATTTTATCTGATGGGGAGTTCAGCTCCATAGAATAGACTGTGTAGGTATGGCTCTCATACTACATGGAAGGGGGTAGAATTGGTCTGTGATCTTGCCTTTTCCAAAGACTTTTATCTCAAGTGTGTATGAAGCATAACAACGACTAGAGGATATGCTTCCTAATTAGGAGATTTAAGGGGATATGCTGAGAGGGACATGTTGGCTAATTCTGTTTTGGAGGTTTAGTTGCCCAATTATGATGATTGGGTACATATGCTGCCCAATTATGTTTTTTTTTATTGGGGGGGGGGGGCACTTCCTAATAATTACAGTATTTTTCAGACCATAAGACACACCAGACTATTAGACGCACCCAAGTTTTGAGGGGAAAAATCAGGGGGTAAAACAACTAACAAAACCTAGGTGCATCTATGGCGCAGAAGCGTGTAATGGACATTACTGCCCAAAATTGTCTCTAAGCTACACTACACTAATGGCACGTACACACTTGTCTTTCAGTTTTCTGTGCCGTTTTTCTGCACACCAGGGCCCATATGCAATTAACTTTTTTACATGCGTTTTCTCCTGGGTGATATTTTTACATTTGTCAATAAAATGCATTTAAGCCACCAGAAAGCAAGAAAATGCTCAAAATAATTTTATTAGTCCCTTTTCACTAACTTTTTGGTGCTTTTTTAGTTGAAAAGTGCTGGAAAGGTATTTTAATTTGAAGGTGAAAAATTATCTCCTAGGAGAAAACTCAGGTGAAAAAGTGAATTGCGTATGGGCCCAAGTGTGTTTCTATGCAGAAAACGCACGTGTTTTTTCACAGCAGCTGATGTAATCGATACAGAAAACTGACAAAATGTGCAGAATGTCAGTTTTTTCTCTGCATGTGAAAACCAAATTAAGTGTGAACTAGCCCATTGATTAACATGAGTTTTTCTGTGCAGAAAACGTGCACAAAAACGGTCAAGTGTGCTCCCTGCCAAAGGCCTGCTGCATCCTCCCACTTACACTACACACTAAACTGTGTACTGCACATTATACTACACTGCACTGGCTGCGCTGTATAGCTCTGGGTCCCCCGTAAGCCTCTGTGTGGCCTCCACAGTGCAGCCTTTGGTCCGGTGGCTGCCGGTACAGGAGCGGCGCTTGACATGCGCCGGGGTCACGCCTGACGTCCAGCGTGACCCCGGCGCACGTGTGCCATTCGTGCACCAGCAGCCTCTGGACTAAGGCTGCATTGTGTAGGGCACGTGGACGCGAGCGGGGGACCTAGAGCTGAACAGTGGCAGGCGGTCGTTGTACAGTGAAGCCAGAAGACGGACGCCGGGGATAAGAAGGAAAAAGGCTGCATTGCAGAGGCCACACAGACATGAAGAGAGACCCAGAGCTGAACAGCGGAAGGTGGCCGCTGTACAGTGAAGCCAGAAGACGGACGCCAAAGATGCAGGAGAAGAAAGAAGCGGGGACAAGCCAGAGAGGTGCACGCCGCTGGATGGATAAGTCATTCCCTGAGCACCTCTGCGCAACCTTCGGACCATAAGACGCACCCACTTTTTCCCAAACATTTTGGGAGTGGAAAATATGGACTGTTTGTGGATACATACTGCCCAGTTATGATGTTTGGGAGAATATGCTGTCTAGTGTGAGTAGATGACACCTTATTGTGTTTATAAAATCATGTTGTCTGGGGAAACAAAATACCCAATTAGATTGTTTGGAAGGGCACAAAAACCAGCAGTGTATGGACACTCCTGTTACTTGAGGATAGGGGTTGTTATAATCAAAAGTGCACAGACAAACTTCTCTGGGTGGCCAAGGGACTCTCAGAAGTCCTTCTCCAGCACCACGATCCGAAAGGGGACAGTTCTTTGGTGCTCAACCTGCCTTATGGTTTAACTCTCACAACCACACATTACTACTGGAAAAACCATGGCTTCAGCCACATATACACCTTTGTGGAGAAGGTGGCATCTCTGCTTTGTATTACATTGTCTCAGTTGGTCACTGCTTTCCTTCCAAGGAGTAAACATCTTTTCATCTCATGGTTACAGTCACCGTCTGCAGTCATCTTTCAGGCGTATTGTATGTGTGCATTTGTGAACCAACACTCAGGGAACTAAGCTGGCCACTAACGGTCCAATTTCTAGCGAAAAATCGTTCGAGCGATCAGAAATTCTGATCGGACAAAAAAATCGTTCACTACACCCATCAACTAACCAATCATTGCTTCCTATCTATCACGACCACCAAGAAAATCCAAATTTTCGTTCGACGAAAATTCATTCGGGCGACATTTTTTTCACTCGTTCATAATCGATTGTGTCCACCAATGGAGATTATTTACAACCAATCCGATCAGAATTTCTGATCGCTCTAACGATTTTTCTCTAGAAATTGGACCATTAGTGGCCAGCTTTAGTCTTCTATCTATGGCAGGGGTCCTCAAACATTTGAGGGCCGGGTCAACATACTTCTGACTGCTGGGGAGGCGGGAGTATACATAAAATGATGTCTTTGCGGGCCAGACAGTGAAGCATACCCAGGTGACAACCTGAAGTCCAATTGGACAGCGAATTACTACTTTCTGGCTACAATGTGAAAGGGTGGTGTCAGCACTTCTATTATATATGTGGACCATCATTATTTAAAGATGAAGCTAACCGCATCTATAAGTAATACATTTTGTCTTTGGGGGGGAGGGCGGTAAAAAAGCCTCAGGGGGCCGCATTCGGCCCTCAGGCCTTAGTTTGAGGACCACTGATCTATGGGAAACTTTTGTATATAGAGATCGGATTTCAAAGACTAACATAACACTCCAGCCAATCTCGAGGGAAATGGCAACAGAGTCTGTTTTGGATTGTGGACACCTCCATACACTGTCAGATAGAGATCATAAGGCCGTGCATACAACTGGTATACTGAAATGTCGATATTACTGCATTTCACGATTCTTAAACATTGACACAGGCCCTGCAGGTATGCTCTCCAGAATTCTGCAATTCTCATACACCCTTTTACCTCATACTGAACATCCATCATTTTTAATACTACAGATTGAGCAATATATCTTTTTTATGACTGTCTACAACTTGTTACATTAAGAGAGAAAAACATGGTTACCCAGACAGAAATAAAAAGAGTCTGATCTCAGCAGAACCGCAAGACATTCCATTAAATTATATTTATTTTTTATGTTTTTATTAAAATTAAAAAATAAATATACTGTGCTGTCATGTACCACTTTTTAACCTCACTTAAAAGAAAAAAAAAAAGCCAAGACTATAAATAACCTTTTGTAGACCATGCCCATATTGTAGGAGGCATTCTGTGTCCTTTGTTGATGATGCGTTTCCTGATGGGGGGGGGGGGGTGTCCTGCACTGCCAGGGTGTTAAAGGGAAGCAAGCGCCACTTTTGTGCCCTGCAGTTTCTCCTGGTTTCTAATAGCTATACGAGCTGCCATGCCCCTCCCCTCTCTCTGCCCTTATTTAACCAAGGGAATGTGTAAAGATAGCATCAGTGACTTCCCTAATCTCCCCCATCCCTGCCGATGAAAGCTTCTGTTTGCTCTCTGCTATTGTGTGCAATAAAATGATTACAGCAGTCCTTATCTGCCTGAAATTTCTGCGATTGGGCAGGCCCTGGAAGTAGCATAATAAAAGCCTCTGCCAAACTTTGTAAGAAGAAAAAGGTAAAATTTAAGTTTTTTTTTATTATTATTATTATTATTATTATTGAACCACATTGCTAGCATGCATTTTAATGTGCTATTGAGATGCCTTAGGTGCTAAAAATGGTGCTTGGTTCACTTTAAACTGTCTCTTTTAGAACTTTAAAAGAAGTGGGTGGGGTGGTTGTATTACATTTATAATACTTCCTAAATGGGAATTTGATTTCCAGGTCTACTTGTCTGCCTCATTCAATTGGATTTGCCAGACCGTACGTAATCGGAAGGTAATCAGTGATGGTTTTTGGAGGAGGGGTGGAGCCTGCATTCATAGGAGGAGAGCTGGGCTCTACTTTTAGTGGAGGGGTGGAGCCTGTGCTTACAGGGGAAGCAGTTGGTTCTGCCTATGATGGAGGGGTGGAGCCTGCATTCATAGGAGGAGAGCTGGGCTCTACTTTTAGTGGAGGAGAGGATCCTGTACTTACAGGGGAAGCGGTTGGTTCTGCTTCTGATGGAGGGTGGAGCCTGCATTCACAGGAGAGCTGGGTTCTTATGTTGGTGGAGGAGGAGGGAGTCTTTAGTGAACTGAACCACAATTTAACCTCCCTGGCATTATGATTATTTCCAGATTTTAATGTCTGAAAGAATTGCAATTTTATCACCCTTTTAAGGCTCATACACACATCAGACTATAGTCTTTAGAAACTGAAAGATCACAGACCAATTTTACCCCCTTCCATGTAGTATGGCAGCCATACTTTCACAGTCTTTTCTATGGAGCTGAACTCCACATCAGAAAAAAAAAAATCTTTGCAAGATGCTGCACACACAGATGCTGTACAGACACAAAAGATCAGTATCTGCAAAAGATCTGTTCCTGCCAAAGATCCATTCCTGCAAATTGCAATGATAGTCTATGAGATCTGCAGATCATCATACACACATGATTTAACTGACATTCATCTGCAGATCAAGCAACCATCCGCAGATCTGAAAATCCATCCTGGTGGATCTGATCTGCAGATGAATGTCAGTTAAATCATGTGTGTATGATGATCTGCAGATCTCATAGACTATCATTGCAATTTGCAGGAATGGATCTTTGGCAGGAACAGATCTTTTGCAGATACTGATCTTTTGTGTCTGTACAGCATCTGTGTGTGCAGCATCTTGCAAAGATTTTTTTTTCTGATGTGGAGTTCAGCTCCATAGAATAGACTGTGAAGGTATGGCTCTCATACTACATGGAAGGGGGTAAGATTGGTCTGTGATCTTTCAGTTTCCAAAGACTATAGTCTGAGGTGTGTATGAGCCTTTAGACCCTAAAAATCATACCGCTAGATAGATCTTCAGCAGCCCTGAATATTATTCACCTCCCATGGATCCAGCTCGGGGTTACCGCTCTGAGCTGTGGAATTCCGGCGCGAGCCTGACTCGGGATTACCGCTCAGGAGGTTAATGAGATTATGTTTTGACTTGAATTACAGCCATTAAAGGACCAATTCTTTCACAGCCATTCGTACTGCTAACAAAATAGTGAGCCTGTGTCTTATAGAAGAACCAGAATTGTGGTGGGCGCAGATCCCAGGAGATGTAAAACTAGTAGTATCTGATATCTAAAGTATCACCTCTGTAGAATCCGATTGTTCTAATGTGTTATTTCTTCACTGAAATCGCTCTGGAATAGATGGTAAAGGCTGGTAAAAGAAATATAAATACTAAAATTACCTGACTTGACTTGGTCTTCTCACGTTTTCCAAAAATGCAGGCGAGGTCAGTGTCACTTCGGCTGGACAGGTCCTTCCCTGCATGGCAAGCAAAACAAGGCAAATAGTTCAACTTTCTTAAGAATCTAAAGTTTGTATTTTCTATCAAATCAAAAATAGCTTTATTGGCATGAACAATATACATACAAGCATTGCCAAAGCAAAGGGAAATGGGGGACATGAAAAGGGAGGGGGGTGGCATTAGGGGTGGGATAGATGTATAGTGGATAAGCAGTTTGTGGACATTTTTTAGAATTACATTTCATTCATGCTCCCCTCAGTCTGTGGCATGCTGTGACATAGTGTGCAGCGATTGCCACTGTAGATTCCCCCTCTCCCAGTGGAAAGTCGAGCATCCTCTGAGTGAAAGTCTAGTAACAGTTTTATCAAACTCCCTTTGTATTTATGCAGCTTAGGCATCTTCTGCAGCACTTTCCAGAGTACACAGTCATGTCACTGACTGTCCTCAGAGGAGCTCACAGTTTATTCCCCTACCATAGTCATAGCATTATGTCCCTATCGCAGACTACGGGGAAGGGGAAAAGTGAACACATCTGTATGTTTTTGGCATGTAGGTTGAATCCTGCAAAGTGGAGAGTTACGCGAGAGGCAGAGGGTCTGACTGAAGTTACAGCATTACCGCGCACACCATCGGTAACAGGGATGAGATGCAAATCATTCCAAGTTGATGCTGGATTATGCAAATTTTATATGCAGATGTTTCCACCATGACGGGATTTGATAGGCCCATCTTTAGGCTGCATAAAATTGCATATAAAATATGCATAATCCTATATCAACCTGCTTCTCACTGACCATCCCCAGTGGCAAGTAGACAGGAGGTGCTCAATTGTTCTTAAAGGGAACATAAACTGAAAAGGATGTGGGTTTTTCCCTTTTAAAATAATACCAGTTGCCTGACTCTCCTGCTGATCCTGTGTCTCTAATACTATCAGCCACAGCCCCTGAACAAGCATGCAGATCAGGTGCTCTGACTGGAGTCAGACTGGATTAGCTGCATACTTGTTTCAGGTGTGTGATTCAGCCACTATTGCAGCCAAAGAGATCAGCAGGACTGCCAGGCAACTGGTATTGTTTAAAAGGAAACCTCCATATCCCTCTCAGTTAAAGTTCCCTTTAAAGAGACACTGAAGCAAAAAAAAAATTATGATATAATGATTTGTATGTGTAGTACAGCTAAGAAATAAAACATTAGTAGCAGAGACACAAGTCTAATAATTACTTCCCAGTGCAGGAAGAGTTAACCTCCCTGGCGTTCTATTAAAATCGCCAGGGAGGCTGCAGGAGGGTTTTTTTTTAATAAAAAAAAAAAAACTATTTCATGCAGCCAACTGAAAGTTGGCTGCATGAAAGCCCACTAGAGGGCGCTCCGGAGGCGATCTTCTGATCGCCTCCGGCGGCCAGAAGTAACACGGAAGGCCGCAATGAGCGGCCTTCCGTCCTGACGTCAGCCGCCTCCGATCCAGCCCTTAGCGCTGGCCGGAACTTTTTGTTCCGGCTACGCTGGGCTCAGGCGGCTGGGGGGACCCTCTTTCGCCGCTGCATGCGGCGGATCGCCGCACTGCAGCGGCGATCAGGCAGCACACGCGGCTGGCAAAGTGCCGGCTGCGTGTGCGGCTTTTTATTTGAGCCAAATCGGCCCAGCAGGGCCTGAGCGACAGGCTCCGGCGGTACTGGACGAGCTGAGCTCGTCCAGACGGCCCAGCAGGTTAAGAAACTCCAGTTTTTATCTATGCAAAATAGCCATTGAGCGTCACGACTTTCAAAGTCGCAGAGAGCTCTGTCTTCTGAAGCTTATCTCAACTGTCAGTCACTGTATTTTATTTTCTCTCCAGAGGACAGTTCAAAAGTTTACTAGCCTGCTCTGTAAAATCATTTAGAATGCTGAGTAGTGTGTAAACTGCAAATATTCAACATCTTCAAGAAGGCCCCCAAAACTTACCTTTTCACTCTGGCTTACCATCCCTCACAATTGCTCTAAACCCACAACGGAACTCTGGTCCCTACCTTTGTGTCTCTACCTCTCCCTCTAGATTGTAAGCCTCTGGGCAGGGTATTCCTCCTTTTGTGTCCTACCTGATCATGCACCTCCATTACTGTGAACCCATGCTATGCATCTGAGTGGAACCTAACTTGCCCAATCTCCATGCTCCATCCAGTGACTGACTAAGCATTACCTTGTACTCATACTGTGCTGCATGATCTGGCTTTCTTGTATTCCTGTATTGTCATATTGCTGTATGACACCCCTAAATATTGTCTGTATCTAAATTAATGTTCAGCGCTGCGTAGTATGTTGGAGCTTTATAAACACAATAAATCATAATAATAATATTCAAGAATGATGCAACGTTATGAAAAAACATAACTGAAAAAAATATTAGAATATTTTCTTTGCTACTAATCTTCTAGTAACTATCCGTACTACACAATGAATTTATTATATCATAATTTTTTTTTTCACTTCAGTGTCTCTATAAGCGGAAGGGAAAAAAAAACAAAAACAAAAAGAACATTTTATGGATTGTAACAGCAATATTGATCAGTGAGCCATTGAAGATTTACTGGTCTATTAGTACACTATTCCTTCACCTATTCTAGCTAGCCTAGTGCCATCTAATATGCTCTGATCTCATTTAATCTAATAGGTTACAACTGGTGGACTCCTGAGGCTATTAAAACCTCTAGAATGGCATGCCTGACACAGTGTGGGACACACCACTCAGGAGGTTAACAATGAAGAACTTTTATAACTTGGGATTTATTGTGTAAATCTTTAATCATTGAAAGATACCCGAGGTGACAGGTGACATGAGGAGATCGACATGAGTACAGGATCTTCTCAAAAAATTAGCATATTGTGATAAAGTTCATTATTTTCTGTAATGTACTAATAAACATTAGACTTTCATATATTTTAGATTCAAATACACACAACTGAAGTAGTTCAACCATTTACCAGTGGTTTTGGCACTGTGAGCAGGTGCCAGGTCGTGCTAAAAAATGAAATCATCTCCATAAAGCTTTTCAGCAGATGGAAGGATAAACCCACTTTTGAACCAGAAACAGCAGCAGAGGCGCCTGACCTGGGCTACAGAGAAGCAGCACTGGACTGTTGCTCAATGGTCCAAAGTACTTTTTTTTCCGGATGAAAGCAACTTTTACATGTCATTTGGAAATCAAGGTGCCAGAGTCTGGAGGAAGACTGGGGAGAGGGAAATGCCAAAATGCCTGAAGTCCAGTGTCAAGTACCCACAGTCAGTGATGGTCTGGGGTGCCATGTCAGCTGCTGGTGTTGCTCCACTGTGTTTTATCAAGGGCAGGGTCAATGCAGCTAGCTATCAGGAGATTTTGGAGCACTTCATGCTTCCATCTGCTGAAAAGCTTTATGGAGATGAAGATTTCATTTTTCAGCATGACCTGGCACCTGCTCACAGTGCCAAAACCACTGGTAAATGGTTTACTGACCATGGTATTACTGTGCTCAATTGGCCTGCCAACTCTCCTGACCTGAACCCCATAGAGAATCTGTGGGATATTGTGAAGAGAAAGTTGAGAGACGCAAGACCCAACACTCTGGATGAGCTTAAGGCCGCTATTGAAGCATCCTGGGCCTCCATAACATCTGAGCAGTGCCACAGGCGGATTGCCTCCATGCCACGCCGCATTGAAGCAGTCCATTTCTGACTGTTTTAAAAACACTTCTTTTATTGGTCGGATGAAATATGCTATTTTTTTGAGATAGGAAATTTGGGTTTTCATGAGCTGTAAGCCAAAATCATCAATATTAAAAACAATAAAAGGCTTGAACTACTTCAGTTGTGTGTATTTGAATCTAAAATATATGAAAGTCTAATGTTTATCAGTACATTACAGAAAATAATGAACTTTATCACAATATGCTAATTTTTTGAGAAGATCCTGTATGTGTACAGTGCCTAGCACACTAAACTATGCAGTGTTCCTTTTTTTTTCTTTCTCTGCCTGAAAGCATTAAATATAAAGTATGTAAGTGGCTGACTCAGTCCTGACTCAGTCAGGAAGTGACTACAGTGTGACCCTCACTGATAAGAAATTCTAACTAAAACACTTTCCTAGCAGAAAATGGCTTCTGAGAGCAGGAAAGAGATAAAAAGGGTTAATAGTGCATAAATGTTAGCTCTGGCATACTTCAAAGAATGTGTCATTGAGCAAAAACAATAAAACTTAAAAAGAATATTTAAACATAAAATATAACCATGGAATATCTTAAAAAGTCATTTTTAGGAGAAGGAAGATAGATACAATTGTTTATTTCATTAGTTTATTTCTGCCTTGGTTGTCCTTTAAAAGGAACTCAAGGTGAGAGACATATAGTGGCTGCCATATGTATTTCCTTTTAAATAATATCAGTTGCTTTTTTTGCTGTTATAGTTTGGAGTTAACACATACTTTAGGAGCACTGGCCCTTTAATTGCCATTGCCAAACAGTTGCATGCTGGGTTGTTTTTTTTTTTATCTATAATATATTCCTCCTCTTCCCTTTAGTTCCCCCTCATTCTAATGACATAAGACAGTGCACTTCACAGTATGGGAGTGTACACAATTAGCAAGAGGAGAAAAAAAAAAAGTGCGGGAGGAAATATCGGGATTAGCTTCATTCAAAGGCAACCAAGATGGAAACTGTCTAGAATAGGATTCTCTGCTTATAAAAATTCACAGAAATCATAACGTGGACAGTGCAATACATTTGTTATGTAAGTAGAACTAGTATTTATCTACTTGTGTTTTTTTTTATTTCTAGGTTAGCATGGGTGTCGCTTGTTCTTTAAATAGTAACTGTCAGGGCCCGTTCACACTTAAAACCGCAGAACGCCGGCGATTACCGCCGGCGTTCTGCGGGAGTGATTTTCCAGCGATCAGCGCGGAAAAATCACTGGACACTGCGGCGGGTTTGGAGCGATCGCGATTAGCGTGCTATGCACGCTTATCATGATCGCAAATCGTGGAACGCTCGTCGCCGGCAAACCGCTGCATGCAACGCGGTTGCAGTTATCGCTAACCGCAACCGCGGCAGTGAGAACACTGCCACTCGCTACATTGTGTAGCGGTTCTTGCAGAACCGCTAGCGGTTTGCCGTGAGCGGGAATCGTGCGATTCCCACTCAGGTGTGAATGGGCCCTCAGGCTGCAAAAGCTAATTTAAACCTCTATTCTCCTGTGTTAAACAGTTTAGAAGGAAGCCAAAAAGGCAATACTGAAGTTAAAATCTCTCTTAAGGCTCATACACACATCAGACCATAGTCTTTGGAAAATGAAAGATCACAGACTAATTTTACCCCCTTCCATGTATATGAGCCATACCTACAGTCTATTCTATGGAGCTGAACTCCCCATCAGATAGAAATCTTTGCAAGATGCTGCATACACAGATGCTGTAGACATTCAAAAGATCAGTATCTGCAAAAGATCCATTCCTGCAAAAGATCCATTCCTGCAAAATGCATTCATCTTGCAAAGATTTCTATCTGATGGGGAGTTCAGCTCCATAGAATAGACTGTGGAGGTATGGCTCTCATACTACATGGAAGGGGGTAACATTGGTCTGTGATCTTTTATTTTCCAAAGACTATGGTCTGATGTATGTATGCACCCTTACTTTTGAGGTGTGCCGAACAGCAAGGCTGTTATTCCCAAGCTCGTAAGGTGGACGACAGGCCGCATAACATACTGCAAAGCATTCTGGGGCTGCTTCTCCCCAGTGCACTACCTTGGGTCCTCCCCTTCATTTCCCTATCACGCCCTAAGGCTGTGAGAAGTTACAGGCTCATGTTACAGCAGCCTAAACTCACAGCACTGAAAAATCACAGGGCACAAGTTCTTAGAGTATACTGCATGAGTCCGCTATTGTTCCTAGCCACATGGCTAATTAATATTCACTGCACAGTAGTGTTGTCCGATCATGAACCAGATCATGAACCATTAGGATCTTTTTTGTGAGTCGAATCATCAGGAAGCAGGGAGGACATGACATCACAATTGGCTTCATAGGAGACAGACAAACATGGAAACTGCCATGAGCTGTCAGGAGCACCATTCTCTGCAAATACTATATAAAGATTCTGTGAAATCCAAACGTGGACAGTGAAATGCATATGTAATGTAAATACAGCCAATATTTAGCTACTAATAAATCCAGTACTGCTGCGCTTGTATATTTCACCGATCACATGTAGGGGAGAGAAGAAACAGAAAGGGGGACATAGGGTGTAACGTAGGAACTGTATCACCCTCCGTGAGATGTCACACACTACCAAGAGCCGTGAAGAAGTCCCAAACGTGCCAACACTGCCACCAACTCTCCCTATGAATTAGCTGCTCACCCTCAGTTTTCTTGCTATAAAGCGTGGTCACCGGCAGCCATTGCCATCAATCATGAGGAAACATAGATTCTAGAGCCAATGTAAAAATAACATAGCGTAATCCTGTTTATTAAAAATATAAACCCTGCTACACAGTACTGCTTACAATGTGCATTCTTTAAAATCAGCGTATCACATAAAATACTGCACCGCAAACACCCTGATGAGTCACGCCTCGTGACGAAACGCGTAGGGCGGAGCTTGGATGCACGCACATACGCTTGAGGGAACGAGGCTCTCCACTACACCCGGCCGGCGGACGCGCTGATGTTTGCGGTGCAGTATTTTATGTGATACGCTGATTTTAAAGAATGCACATTGTAAGCAGTACTGTGTAGCAGGGTTTATATTTTTAATAAACAGGATTACGCTATGTTATTTTTACATTGGCTCTAGAATCTATGTTTCCTCATGATTGATGGCAATGGCTGCCGGTGACCACGCTTTATAGCAAGAAAACTGAGAGTGAGCAGCTAATTCATAGGGAGAGTTGGTGGCAGTGTTGGCACGTTTGGGACTTCTTCACGGCTCTTGGTAGTGTGTGACATCTCACGGAGGGTGATACAGTTCCTACGTTACACCCTATGTCCCCCTTTCTGTTTCTTCTCTCCCCTACATGTGATCGGTGAAATATACAAGCGCAGCAGTACTGGATTTATTTGAACTGGAAACGCCTATACAGAGGACACTGCCTGCAGCCTGGACTTGAGTACTTTTTCTAAGCACTTTGCGCAGCATTAATCCTGAATTTAAATATTTAGCTACTGATATATGTGTTTTTTCTCTGAGACCCTATACCTAACAGCGACTCTGATAAAGATCCACAAACATAAAGGGAGTCTACCTGGTGTTCCCCTTTAGTCTGCCACAACATGGAAGTACGTACATGGAATAAGAGTAGTGAAAACGGGTGTTTTTTCTGCCTTTCAGAAGGGATTCTGCCCCATGGCCATGCTGTGTGACACTAAAGCGCCTAAATGATCCACTTAGCGGTAATGGCCATAATTGCCAAATTTTATAGGCCGGAGTCACACAAGCGCTTAGTCACTCTCGCTAATGCCAATCGCAGTGGATTATTCTACGCCAATTTCAGAACACTTTCCCCTCCCGATCGTGGCGCTGTGGGATGATGGGAGTTCTCCCTGGGAGACGATAATAGCCGCACTATAAACGGCTTAATTCCCAGTGATCTCAAACCTGTTAGGCAACGAGGAAAGCGATTAGAGAAAAACATAGCTGAGCAGTGAGGTCACCACTCTAAAAAAAACAGGGTGAGCCGGCAACAAATCCCCATGTCATCGTGTACAGTATACATGACCCTGAGCAAAATATACTCTGACTGTGCTGAGGAGCAGACTGCCAGCTCTGCGGGCCTCAGAGTCTATTCCAAGAGAAGTCTCAGCTCAGTGGCTGTCATTAGCCCCCAATGTATACACAGAGCCTACTCCAGAGAGAGGAAACAGGAAGTTCAGCTCACAGCACAGCCTAGGGTGTCTCCTGAACAGGAAGTTCAGCTCACAGCACAGCCTAGGGTGTCTCCTGAACAGGAAGTTCAGCTCACAGCACAGCCTAGGGTGTCTCCTGAACAGGAAGTTCAGCTCACAGCACAGCCTAGGGTGTCTCCTGAACAGGAAGTTCAGCTCACAGCACAGCCTAGGGTGTCTCCTGAACAGGAAGTGAGGAAACACATCCCTAACGGAGGGATAAAAAAACACAACAAAATGAACACTCTTACCCAACCCAACTCCACTATGTTACCTCAGATTTGTGTAATATAAGGTTGTTAAAATAGCACTCCAGTGACATATAGTAGAATGTAGTAAATCAGAGGTTCTCAATTTTTTTTCGGTGAAGGCGCCTTTGATCGCTTAGAATTTTTTTTTTAAAGGCACCCTAGGCAAAAAGAAACTACCAAATGCTGTTATGACCTTTGTTGGGCAAGACCCTCTTCAAATAGCCAGGGACCCCACACGAGGCAGCATTACGCCCACCAAAGAGTAATTTTCTTCCCATCAGGCAGCACTACCCTCCAAATAATCAGTGACCCCCCCCCTCCCAGTAGGCAGCATCCCCTCTGAATGAACAGGACAAGGATAAAGAGTCAGTCTTGTAGAGCACAGACATTTCCCCATATGGGAACAGCAGTTAGTAACACCTCATTAAATTATGCAACATTACCACAGCACCCATTCCAGATTGTAAGTGACCCCCATCAGCTGGATAAACATTTTTTTTTTACCTATCCAGGCCAAGCAGCACTTATCTGTCGCTTCACCCCAATTCCTCTGATGTCCAACTTCAACCACAGCTAAAGGTGTTACCTGATGGCAATGCAGAAAGGAAGGGAATGACTGCCGAGGTGCCGCTGGGAGGCGCTCGAGGCGCACAAGGGGGCTCCAGCACTAGGTTTGAGAACCGCTGTAGTAATTTATTCAGGATACACACTTTTACGGTAATTATCATTATAAACACTTCCCATAGCTATCAGCAAGCAGATCCCAGATGAGTACACATCAGTGCGTGTGAGTGTTTCAAGGGAGTCTTACTCCCACTTTCTCTGCAGGAATTTCTGCACCGCAGCAGACAGTTTTTGTCTCCGAGGGAACATTGCCTTGATAAAGGGGCCCTACATGGCACCGAAACCTTGGCCATATGCTTTTACATGGAACCAATAAAGATATACTTTGGATGTGCCATCTCTTTCTTCTGCTGGTTGTATAAGGCAGTGATGAGCAGGTGTTGTGAAGGGTGGGGTCTTTGTTATGACAAATCGGAGGATTACACAGATGAGCAGATGCTATAATGACATAATCGGGTAAATACTCCGGTATCCTTGCGTCACACGCCCCTCTGCATTCCACGGTGGCTTCCTGCCAAGCTAGGTGGATGGCCGGGGAGCCACCCACACGGCATCTGGCAGATTACAGAATAAACCAACGTTTGGTACTGTGATCTGTCCACATCACTGCACCCCATGCTCCTGTACAGAAAGCAACTCCCAGAATTCACAGCAAGTCAGGTGTGTCGCCATGTGACAATCGCCATAGGGACGGGACATCCAGGGGAAAGGATTCCAATACAAGAAATCACAAGGCATCGAAAAAAATTATATTTTCCACTTTCATTCAATTCCATCATTTAGATCGAATAAACAGGAAAATCAAACGTTTTTATTGTATCGTGTATGGGCACCATAACAGAAGCATGGCCCGGCTGCTGGCCATCCAAGATCATGGCCCTTATTCAATTTAAGCCACCAGCAAGCAAAAAATTACTCAGAATACTTTCCCTGCCTTTTGGTACTTGCAGAAAAGTTATTTTTAGCAAACAGGAAAACATTTCCTAGGAGAAAAAATGAATTGAATAAGCACATTATCTCACAGCATCTGTGGATAAACAAGAGTCACTAAGCTGCCAGGGCTCCGATTCAATTCCATTTTTCTCATAAGTTTTCTCCTAGGAGAATGTTTCAGCTTCTGTTTAAAATAAATTTTTTTTACCACTCTGCAATTGAAAAAGTACTAGCTAAGCGTATGCATAAAGTTGCTCCGGTCCCCCGAGATCGCCAGCAATACCTTCCACTACACGTACCCCCCAGTGTACCCACGCCGGCGCAGCCGCCCAATCGGCTCCAGACTTCACAATGACGGCGATCGGGATTGCGGCTGACGTCATCTCCGATCGTCGCCATAGCAACACCGGAAGCCGACCGGGAAACTGCGTTTTCCGCGGGATCGTGGCGAGGTATGTATGCATAGCCGGCAGCGATCGGCAGGCATGTGGGGGACCGGTTGCGAGGACAAATTACAACTAGTGATTAGACACAAATGAGGGGGAATTACACAGTCTAAACTCTCTAAATACATACAGGGTGCATTTCTGTTGCGTTTTCCTTGTGTCGTGTGTAAGAGTTCAGGTCCACTTTAAGGGCACTGCCTTTGACATGGGAGACCAGGGTTCGAATCTTTGCTAGGGTCAGTACCTATTCAGTAAGGAGTCCTTGGGCAAGACTCCCTAACACTGCAGGGTGAGCTCTTGAGCAGGCCCTTAGTGGCTGCATCTCTTGAGCGCTATGAGTCTAACAGGAGAAAAGCGCTATACAAATGTTTCGGATTATTATTATTATTGTTGTTGTTAATACAGTTACCCTTTCCATCTAACATGAACCTAAAAAAGCTCAAAGAAACAGAAGCGAGAAAAGGTCTGTAGTCATAACTTGCAGGGTCGGGTACAGTTGTAACACACTAAAGCTACGTACACACTTCAGATTTTCCTCAGACAAAACAATCATACCTGATAAACTTTGGCTAGAATTCTAAAGATGCACACACACCTAATTTAGATTGGCCAATTTTACCACCTCCATGTAGTATAAGAGCTTACAGGCTTAAAGAGTAACTGTAGTGAAAATAACAATGAATAATATGGTTTAATTTACAATGTTCATTTATAAATGATTTAGTCCATGCTTTCCCATTGTAAAATCGTTCCTCTCCCCTATTTACTTTCTAAAATTTATCACAGGTGGTAAAATCTTTTGTCCTGTCAGGTTCGTTTGCTAAGGCTAGAAACCCACTAGGAGAGCTTTTCTGAGCGCTTTGTGATTTGAAAAGCTCTAGCTAATGTAATGCTATGGGTGTGATCCCACTTGAGTGATGTGATTTTCTAAAAATCCCCCATAGCATTGCATTACCAAGAGCTTTTTGAAATCACTCACGCTTAAAAAGCGCTCCGAGTGGGTTTCTGGCCTAAGAGTTCCAAAGACAGGGAAAATATACCCGATTTCTCAGAATGTTCTGGGAGAAAAGTCTGCATAGCTAAATAGCCTAGGCTAAGCATCAACAGGAGGGCGGGGTTAAATACCAATATATAGCTATAGGAAGTGTTTCTGATGAGGAAACCAGGGAAATGAATGTAAAAGTGGGTATTCTGAGTAATACTACATGCTACTATGTTACTGCACTGCCTCTGTATCTTATGCTCAAGTGCCTTGTACACTGATGTCCTTAAAGGGAACCTTAACTGAGAGTGATATGGATGTTTCCTGTTAAACAATACCAGTTGCCTGGCAGTCCAGCTGATCTCTGTGGCTGCAATAGTGGCTGAATCACACCCTGAAACAAGCATGCAGCTAATCCAGTCTGACTTCAGTCAGAGCACCTGATCTGCATGCTTGTTCAGGGGCTGTGGCTAAAAGTATTAGAGACACAGGATCAGCAGGAGAGTCGGGCAACTGGTATTATTTTAAAAGGAAAAATCCATATCCTTCTCAGTTTAGGTTCCCTTTAAAAGAGACACTGAAGAGAGAATAAATCTCGCTTCAGTGCTTATAGTCACACATGCCCCTGCTAAAACGCCGCTATCCCGCGGCTAAACGGGGGTCCCTTACCTCCCAAATCCCCCCTGCAAAATCCGCGACCAACTTGGTCGTAGATTTTGCTGCTGTTGAGGCAGGGCTAATGGCTGCAGCCCTGCCTCTCCCCCACCCCTCTCAGCAAAGGAAGACTGAGAGGGGCGGGGGAGAGGCGGAGATACGCGCTGACAGATGCGCGTGAGGCAGGGCTGCGCCGGTTAGCCCTGCCTCTATGCGGAAGAGATCCCCGGAACTCCATGAGGGGATTCGGGAAGTAAGGGACCCCCGTTTTGCCGTGGAATAGCGGCGTTTTAGCGTTTTCCTGCCCAAGTAGTTTTCAGTGGTATAACCCGCTTCTAGCAGGAATTGCCGTTATAGCCCTAACAGCTGAGCTCCGCTGAGTTGCTCAATATGTGTTTACATTGTTGCTAGGCAACCAGAGGCCAATGCAGAGACTAGTTTGTGAAAAGAGTCATAAGCTGCTTGGCGAATCAGTCCCATCTACACCATATGACTTTGTCAGATTCGATTCAATTTGATTCGATTCATTGATTTGATTCAATCTGACATGTCCGATTCATGATTCAATTCAGTTTGGATTGAATTGAATCAAATCATGAATCGGACATGTCAGATTGAATCAAATCAATGAATCAAATCAACTTGAATCGAATCTGACATGTTCGATTCAATTCGATTCAAACTAAATTGAATCATGAATCGGACATGTCAGATTGAATTAAATCAAATTGAATCAAATCTGACAAAGAATCATATGGTGTAGATGGGACCGATTCTCCCAGCAGCTTATGACTCTTTTCACAAAGGAGTCTCTGCACTGGCCTCTGGTTGCCTAGCAATAATGTAAACACATATTGAGCAGCTCAGCAGAGCTCAGCTGTTAGGGCTATAAGGGCGATTCCTGCTAGAAGTGGGTTATACCACGGCGATTCCTGCTAGAAGTGGGTTATACCACTGAAAACTACTTAGGCAGGAGTTATGTTTGTGAAAGAAAGTAAAGAAAAAAACACCCCTAACAAATGGATTAGCCTCCCAGTCTTTCATACGTCACTATTTACATTACATGTTGTATTGATGAAACCATTCTTTTTTTTAAAAAATGTTTTACACTTAGAAGGATGTTTAATAGTTTATGCATAAACCACTTTTTATTTTTTTCCTCATTCGCGGAAGAACCCCTTTAAAGAGGAAGTGTCGTAAAAAATTAAAACATTTAAAACACATACAAATAAGAAGTACATTTCACCCAGATAAAATGAGCCATAAATTTCTTCTCTCCTATGTTGCTGTCACTTACAGTAGGTAGTAGAATTCTGACATTACCGACAGGTCTTGGGCTAGTCCATCTCTTCATAGGGGAGTCTCAGCATGACCTTTATGCTTTATAAAGACATTCCCTGAAAATCATTAATACAAAGATGCTGGCCAGCCTCCCTGCTCGCTGTACACTATTTTGGCAGTTGGGCGGAGCAACTACCATTCACTTAGTGCTTTTAAAAATAAAGAAAACCTTGAAAACCCCCCTATGAAAAGATAGGCTAGTCCAAAATCCAAAATCTCTCCAAAAAGGACTTACTGTAAGTGACAGCAACATAGGAGAAAAGTAATTTATGGCTCATTTTACTCTGAGGCTAGATTCACAGTGGGATGTTGCGTTTTGATGCCACGTTAAATTCGCACCGCAAGCTTACAACGCAACGCGCCCAAAAAGTGGCAACGCAGTGTTACCGTCGCATACAGCAGATACAGTAAAAAATGCAGGCAATGAAAAGTATGCATCCAAGTCATTACTGAGCATGTGCAAACAGTCCAACGCAGCTAATAACGTGTATAACGCACTGCATGCAGTACTTTTACTTAACGTGCAGCGTTAGTCACTAACGTAACGTGTGCACTGTGAACGGGGCATTGATTTTTCATTGCAGTGAGTTATTCTGTGTTAAATGCTGTTTTAACGTGCGACTTTAACGTCCCACTGTGAACTTAGCCTCAGAGAAATTTACTAATTTGTATTTGATTAAAATTTGTAAGATTTTGGCGACAGTTCCTCTAACTTCAAGGCAGAACAAACTGCTATCCACTGATCGATTGTCACCATGATAACATCCAAGCAAGTTCCTCTAGTGGGTTGTTGTCATTAACGCACCCTGTCCCCTGGATAAAGTAGTGTGTCTGAAGATCAGTCAGTATTTTCAGTCAACAATGACAGCTAATGTGTACGTCACTCAAGTAAATACAGACGTCACTTAAACATTTCGGCACCTCAGAAGTATTTCTTGGTGTTTTTCTCCTCACATGGTATTGAAAGGTGCATTTGCGCCATGAGTGCCTTTCATCACCCTGAAAATATTCTCACGCCTGTTCCTCATTCAGAAGTATGAGTGTACTCCAAAAACTTGAGAGACACTGAGGAAATGCACCTCACTTATGCTGGTGCCTGGAAAGTTAGAGGAAACGAAAGACGTGAAAGTACAGCCTTGGATGTAGGGAAATTCAGCCATCTATGCAGTCAGCTATTATTCAGTGCAATGTGCCACAGGCAAGAGGCAGCTTGCTCCGTTGCCTGGATACTTCAGGAAGGATAGAAGAAATAATCCTCGTGTTAGTGATGACATTTTTACAAGGTGTTTTCTGGATGAAAACTTTTTCTTTTTCGAGTTGCAACTCCTCACTGGCATTAAATTAGGCTACCACTAGGTAGGTTCAGGCATTTCAGGCGTCACTGGCTGCATGCTCGTTCCATTATTGTTAGTATTATTGATTTATATAGAGCCAGAATCTTCCTTGGCACTGGACAACAACAGCATACAGGGTATACAAATACAAAACAATACAACAGTTAGCAAGACAATGGTGCATAACAGTTGATACAGTGAACAAATCAACTACAGGTTTTTACACAGGGGTGGGAGATATGCGCACACATTACACCGCATTGTAAGACAAAAAGAGGAAGAGGGCCCTGACCAAAAGTCCTTACAGTTGAAGGGCTAATTCACATCATTAGCACAAAATGGCAGTGCGATCAGAATGCAATACAGCATTGTGAGACAAAAGGCAAGAGAGCCCTGGCCAAAAGGCCTTCCAGACACGGCATACATCTGTCTGTAGTTGTGAGGCAGCGACAAACAGACAAGAGACAACAGCATATTTATGGCAGCGACAATTCGCGTTTGTGACAGCTGTACATACGTGGCAACAGAAAGTGTGAAGACACGACGGAAGCTGTCTGCCACAGACTACGTATAGTAGTAGCACTATGGTAGCGACTCTGCTGCCTGTAGAAGACTTTCCTACACACGACAGGACACCAACAGACTAAGCCACGGTTCGTGACACAAAAGTCACAAGAGATTCACCAGTTGAATCGCTCAAACATGGCTGTGTCTGCAGAAAGTCTGTCTCTTGTCGTGTCCACACGAACAAACCGTCGTTCAAAACGTGTCTGTACAGCCATTTGTACGCTGTGTGTATGGACCTTAAAGGTATAAGGGACAGGACAGTAGGTAAAGGGAAGCTGTGTATGAGGTGGTAGAAATGGTGGTCAGTGGCTGAAGTGTCCTACGTAGCAAACTATTCCACGCCAGTTACTGCAGCCCTGACCATTGCGATGGTTCCAGAGCGAAACAATTTAGCAATCTGTTAGTTAACAGGTTCCATAATGACAACTTACTAGTTTCCCCTAACCTCACCACACAATACACAAAACTACATCAGTGATATTACTGAATAAATAGCAAACAAAGATCCAAGATAAAGGACACCACGTGACTGGCTATAGGGGTAAAAGGAAGGGGGGGGGGGGGAGCACAAAGGAGGCATAGAATTAGGTTAGGGTCAGAGAAGGCGGGGGTACCCAGAGCAGGAACCATAGAGGAGGCACAGGATTAGGTTAGGGTCAGAGAAGGCAGGGGTACCCAGAGCAGGAGGAGCAGAGACCATAGAGGAGGCGCAGGATTAGGTCAGGGTCAGATAAGGCGGGGGTACCCAGAGCAGGAGGAGCAGAGACCATAGAGGAGGCGCAGGATTAGGTCAGGGTCAGAGAAGGCAGGGGTACCCAGAGCAGGAGGAGCAGAGACACTAGAGGAGGTACAGGATTAGGTTAGGGTCAGAGAAGGCGAAGGTACCTAGAGCAGGAGGAGCAGATACCATAGAGGATGCACAGAATTAGGTTAGGGTCAGAGCAGGTGGGGGTACCCAGAGCAGGAGGAGCAGAGACCATAGAGGAGGCACATAATTAGGTTAGGGTCAGAGAAGGTGGAGGTACACAGTAGGTGAAGGGAAAGAAAAGAAAAGAAAAAAAAAACGAACATGGGAGTGAAGAGCAGAAGGAGGAGGAGAAGTGAACATGGGGAGCACTGAAAAAAAAGAAGAAAGTAGAGATCACATAAGAGCTGGAGGATCAGCCAACCAGAACTGAACTCCACCCGAGCGCATCTACCCTGATCCACACTGTGCCTAACAGGCAGACATTCTCTAGTAAATAATAAGGGAATGCAGATCGCAAAAAAACATGTTATTGTTATAATTATCACAGCAGACTCTCCAGCAATAAATGCACAGCTCTCTATTCCGAGCACAGCAACAGGAAAGCTCCAGCAGTGATTAGGAGACTGTCTGGCCTGGAGTCACAGAGAGGGGACAGACGGCAGCAGGGCCGGGACCTCATCCACATTCCAGCAATCTTCACCACACCACTGGTGGCAACCACCTTTTCTCCAACAGCCAGTGAGGAGGCAGAGGAAGTGACTCAGGACAGCGCCTGAGACCCCCGACCCCCCACCTCTGTGACTCAGGACAGCGCCTGCCCCCCCCCCCCCCCCACCACCACCACCGACTCAGAGACTGAATGGATAGGAGTATCACCTAACCAACCTCTCTTCTCTAGGACACGGTCCACATCACTTCCCAATGGCAACAACTGAAAGCTGCAACAAACATGTAGTTAATGAAGGGAACCTGTAGCAAGTGAAATTATTTAACCACTTCAGGACAAGAGCAATTTTCACATATCAGCACTGCTCCCATTTATTCGTCAATAACTTTATTGCTACTAATCGCACCTAAATTATGTATATATTTTTTTTCAGGACAAATTAGGCTTTTAGTGTGTGAACATTTTGTTTAGTAATTACCTTATTTTCTATGCATTTTAAAGGGAAATTAAGGTAAAAAATAGAAAAAAATAGAAAAAAAAAAACACCATTTCTCCATTTACTTCCAATATAGCTTTACAATAAACAGTGCTAAGTATAAGTTAAACCCATAAATTTTATTTGCTCTATTTGCTCATCCATCCTGGTTATTACAACATTTAGATTATGTAATGCAATTGATTGCTTCTGCTGTTGCTGACATCGATCCATTTCTGTATGTATGTCCCCTTTATGTCCTTCTCCCGAGCTATATGTATGTGCCAAAAATAATTCTGGGCATGCCCAATCATGCTTGCCGAAATAAACTATTCTGATTCTGATGTTCCTAGCACAATTTATGGTGGCAATATTGTATTTGGAGATAAAGGTGTCTTTTCTGTTTTGTGATTTTTGCTTTCTCATTGTACACCATCAATGATTATGAGACCTTATTTGCAAAAATAATAGTGATATATCATCATAGCATACATATTTAAAAAGCCAAGTTCCTAAGCTAACAATACATTTTTTTCTCCCTTATATTCTGCCATTTTGTTTTCATTTTATAAGTCTTTTAATTTGGTACAGAACATGCGAAAATGTGATTGCTTTTGAATCAGTTTGTGACTAAAAAGAATACACAAGACATGGGCCTCAACCCCAAAACTCTCTAAACTCCATTCTACAACTTATCAGGGTTAAAATGTTACCACATATGTCTCTTGTAGTTTTGCTAAGACTTTCCCAAGTTTGATCATAGTTTTGAAAATTACTTTTTTATGTTGGATTGAGTTTGTCCCTACCCATTTTTTATGTGATGTGCACCCAAGCTTTAAGACACACCAAAATGTATTCTACAGCTCTTCACGTTTGAAATGATACCACATGTGCCTCATTTAGTAACAAACTGGAGATGCAGGCTCCACAAAAACACTGGAGAGATATATTCGTCCAGTTAGGCTTAAGTGGTTAAAATAAAACACTTGATCTACCGTATATACTCGAGTATAAGTCTAGAAATTTAGGTCTAAATCACTAAATGAAAGTATAGGGGTCGACTTATCCATGAGTCAGAGGCAACACTGAGCACACTGAGTAAGGTGTGTAACTATAAGGGCCCATTCACAATAGAAGCCCTTTTCTGAGCGTTTTGCAATTGATTAGTGTTATTTAAAATTGCTCCCATTCACTTTCATTAAAACTGTGGTAAAAAAATCACTGATTTCGCGATCGTGAAAATCGCGGCGATTTTTCCATGATTTTTACCACGATTTTAATGAAAGTGAATGGGAGCGATTTTAAAAACCGCTAATCAATCGCAAAACGCTCAGAAACGCGCTTTTAGTGTGAATGGGCCCTCAGTGACATTCCCATTTACAGCAATTTACCCAGTGGTAAGTGACAGATTCGTGATAACAGAAATGCCAAGAAAGCAAAGGTCTGATAGTCCTGCCCACAATAATTAACAAGGTAAGGGGGGGGGGGGGTATACTGGGCTGCAGGAAAGGGAGTGAATAGTTGCTGCACTTTAGGGGCCTGAAGGAATTATTGGCTGCAGGACAGGAGGGGTTGCTTTGCTGGGTAGACTTATACAGGAGTCGATAAATTCCAGCTTGAGAGGGTAAAATATTGGAGTCTACTTATACACGAGGTCCACTTGTATTCAAGTATGCAAATGAATATTCCATACTTACCTCGCCATCAGTTCTTCTCAGAAGCTCACCTTTTTCTTATTATGATGATTCCTTCCAGTTCTGCTAAGATTTTGTCAGAACTGAAATATATCAGTCGCTATCAGACTATATGCATCAGTTGTGGTCAGTTATAGCTGAAAGGACAATGGATGTGCAAGACGATGCCCATGTTTCTCTATGGATCAAGTGGGCAATATTACAGTTTAACAGTGTGCGGACCAGGAAGCGGTTAGGGGGTCATCACCATTTTTAAAATGGAGGACGGAGAATTCCTTCGATCTCAGTGGACAAAAAGAAAGAGATTGAGTATACTACACTACACTGGATGTATAACATGTGTATGTTTATTTTGACTTAATTTTCAGTTCAGGTTTGCTTTAACCATTTGCGTGAATATTGATAACATGCATATTGCAGCATTTTAAGATGCACTGTAAGGGTATATAGTAGAATGCAGTAAATTATTCAGGATACCCCATTTTTTATGGTAACTTTCCTTGTTTTAGCACCAGAATCTCTTTCTATAGCTATATATAATGCTGTATATTGGTAGAAAGCCCCAACCTCCAACTAAGGCCACATACACACATCAGACCATAGTCTTTGGAAAATGAAAGATGACAGACCAATTTTACCCCCTTCCATGTAGTATGAGAGCCATACTCTACACAGTCTATTCTATGGAGCTGAACTACTCATCAGACAAAAATCTTTGCAAGATGCTGCACACAAAGATGCTGTACAGACACAAAAGATCAGTATCTGCAAAAGATCTGTTCCTGCCAAAGATCCGTTCCTGCAAATTGCATTCATAGTCTATGAGATCTGCAGATCCTCATACACACCTTGTTTAACTGACATTCATCTGCAGATCTGAAAATCCATCTGTAACGATTGGGGAATTATTTCCGTGGTCAGCGCACAGGACGCGTGCCGACACTACGGAAAGCCTCAACAAGCGTGTAAATGGAGAGAACCCAGCTATGGTGCTATGTACCTGTAGAGGGAGATTCCCACCGGCAGATGGAGCTGTGGAGTGCAGACGAACACAGCCTCTGCACTGCCACAGACGCCAGATGGGAATTGTACGAGCTGAAGCAATGCAGGGCAAGATCGCCCTTAAAGAGAGAGAACACAGAGACAGAATGTATGTGTGTCCACCAATCTAGTCGCCACCCAGCGACAGTGAACACACAACAACGGAAACAAAGTGGGATCGCAATCGCCAGAGTGGCGATTGCCAATAGTGACACAAGACCGAACTAGACAGAGCACAAGTATAAAGAAAGAGCACAGAGACAGAATGAATGTGTGTCCACCAATCTAGTCGCCACCCAGCGACGGTGAACACACATCAGCAGAAACAAAGTATGAATGCAATCGCCAGACTGGCGATTGGCAACAGACACAAGACTGAGCAGGACAGAGCACGAGAGTAGCAAAAGGCACAGCAAGCAACAACAATAGAACATCAAGGAAAATAAACGTTAGCTAAACGCGAACACCGCACTCATTCGTGACAGCGAACGCTTTTCCAGAGACCTGCAGCATTCAGACCTAAAGAATTGACAAACAGCTGTCTGCCCGTGCAGACAGCTGAGCAGATCCTTACACCATCCTGGTAGATCTGATCTGCAGATGAATGTCTGTTAAACAAGGTGTGTATGAGATCTGCAGATATCATAGACTATGAATGCATTTTGCAGAAACGGATCTTTTGCAGGAACGGATCTTTTGCAGATACTGATCTTTTGAATGTCTACAGCATCTTTGTGTGCAGCATCTTGCAAAGATGTCTGTCTGATGGGGAGTTCAGCTCCATAGAATAGACCATGTAGGATGAGAGCCATACACACAGAAGGGGGTAAAATTGGTCTGTGATCTTTCATTTTCCAAAGACTATGGTCTGATGTGTGTATGAGCCTTAAGGCTTAGACTAGGCTGTTTATTATGTAGAATTTTTAAACTTCTCACTTTGCAATGTCTTTATATTTTCCCCCTACTACGATCTTTTTGTAAAGTTCCTCTTTAAAGTGGATCCGAGATGAAAAACTAACTATAACAAGTAACTTGTCTATATATCTTAGCTAAAGTTTAGATAGCTTACACAGCATATCTAGCTGAAAACAGCTTCAAAAGTTTATGATTATTTATTCCTGTGATACAATGAGGGCAGCCATGTTCTGCTTGTCACAGGCTGAGGGATTTGCCTCTGAAATCAATGGCTAGTAACCTCCTTCTCCTGCCCAGACTGAGCTCTCATGAGCCCTTGCTCCAGTGCCAAGGCACAAAAGGAGCTGTGAGCGAGGCTTGTTCAGTTTATGGGGAATTAGAGTATTTGGCTTGAGGAATGCCCTATAAACTATATGAAAGGAACACAATTATGCAATGAGTAAAAGTTTATCCCGGCATCTGTCAGGATATTCCCCTACTGGTGACCCTATCACTTAGCTGGGGATCACACAGGTGACAGTAGCAATGTTCTCTGTTAGGAGATGTGTCTTCATGCACAGTGTTTTCCCCAGGCTCTTTTAGCCGGGTACTCCACCCGGCTAATTTTGGGGAGCACCCAGCTGTCAATGGCTCTCCTCCAATCCTGTATGCAGAGCTGCAATTGCCCTACATTCCCCCATCATGTCCCACCCAGCTACTTTTTCATGTCACCCGGCTGGAAAAACATTTCTAGGGAGAACACTGATGCATCATGTGAGGACAACAAAAACTAAAAGAAAACCAAAAGTATTTAAAGGACCACTCTGCGAAAAAAAGAAAGCAGTTAAAATCTGACAGAAATTACAGGTTTTAGGCTAACCCATCGTCTCAAGGGGGATTCTCAGGATTTTCAAAAGCATTTCCTGAACGGCAATTGCCGTTACCACCCAGCCTTCCCAATGGCAGTTAGAATTGGCAACTGCCATTCAGGAAATGCTTTTGAAAACAAAGAAAACCCATAGACTATCCCCATGAAGAGACGGGTTAGTGCAAAACCTGTCGGTTCTGTCAAATTTTAACTGCTGACTTTTTTCGCTGGAGACGTCCTTTAAAGAGGAACTCCAGTGAAAATAATGTAATAAAAAAAGTGCTTCATTTTTACAATAATTATGTATAAATGATTTAGTCAGTGTTTGCCCATTGTAAAATATCTTTTAACCACTTAACGACCGCCTAACGCCCATAGGCGTCGGCGGGTCGTTAGTGGTATAGCATGGAAACGGCCTTTCCATGCTAGTTCACGGAGACTGCCTCCGTGAACAGTGTGCGAGCCGCCGATCACGGCTCGCACGCATAATGTAAACATGTTCACATCACACGGCGCTGCTGCGCAGCAGCGCCGTGACGTAGATCGGCGATCCCTGGCCTCTGATTGGCCGGGGATCGGCGCATTCTGATTCGCCGGCATTGACTCTAGGCGGCGCAGGACGGATCTCCGTCCTGCGCTGCCCATAGGAGGAAGGGGAGAGACGGAAGGGGATGGAGGAGGAAATTCGCTGCGGAGGGGGGCTTTGAGGAGCCTCCCCCCCCGAACGAACAGAGCCGGCGGCTATCAGACCCCCCCAGCAGGACATCCCCCTAATGGGGAAAAAAGGGGGTAAGTCTGATCGCCCAGCCTCCTTGCTGATCTGTGCTGTGGGCTGTAGAGCCCACGCTGCACAGATCAGCGAAATCACCCCTGGTCCTTAAGTGGTTAAATCCCCTATTTACATTCTGACATGTATTACATGGTGACATTTTTACTGTTGGCAGGTGATGTAGCTGCTGCATGCTTTTTTGGCAGTTGGAAACAGCTGTAAACAGCTATTTCCCACAATGCAGCAAGGTTCACAGACGTACGCACTCAGAGTTTCTTGTGGGAGGGGTTTCACCACAATATCAGTCATACAGCGCACCCTGATGGTCTGTTTGTGAAAAGGAATAGATTTCTCATGTAAAAGGGGGTATCAGCTACTGATTGGGATAACGTTCAATTCTTGATCGGAGTTTCTCTTTAACAGTTTACTCTTTCTGGGGGAGTCTTTGTGTTTCTAAATTTAAATATTCTTTTAAACTTCCAGTGCCAGGTTTGCATTATAAGGAGAGAAACCTGTAGCGAGCAGCATCTGTTCAGTTAAACGGTTTCCTTTACATTGCCCAGAAGGAGCATAATTTCACCTGACAGCTCATTGCTCAACACGAGAACCAGGAGATGCAAAAAAGCATTCATGACGTTGGCCATACCTGGCGGGGAATTATTGGTGGCAAATGCTTACATACAATTGAAAAATTCCATTTTAAGTACAACAGAAGTGAAAAAAAGAAGTTAGATACTTCCCTTAGTAGGGGAAAGCCTTCCAGTGGTTCAGAGGCTTCCTGGATCCTCCTACTACAGGTGGTATTCCCCTTAAAGGGAACCTAAACTGAGAAGGATATGGATTTTCCTTTTAGAATACCAGCTGCCTGACTCTCCAGCTGATCCTGTGTCTCTAATACTTTTAGCCACAGCCCTGAAGAAGCATGCAGATCAGGTGCTCTGACTGAAGTCAGACTGGATTAGCTGCATGCTTGTTTCAGATGTGTGATTCAGCCATTTCTGCAGCCACAGAGAGCAACAGGGCTGCCAGGCAACTGGTATTGTTTAAAAGGAAAAATCCATGTCCCTCTCAGTTTAGGTTCCCTTTAAGGACCAGAGCAATTTTTACATTTCAGCACTCCTCCCATTCAACTTTATCACGACTTATCACACCGAAATGATATCATGTTTTTTGGCCACCAATTAGGCTTTCTTTGGGTGGTACTTTTTGCTAAAAATTCTTTTATTCTGTATGCATTATTACAGGAAAAATAAGAAAAAAAAAATGTTATTTTTCAGTCTTCAGCCATTATACTTTTAAAATAAAACGTGCTACGGGCTATCACAATGTTTTACCTATTCCGGACAGTGCATAGTAAAACCTACGTCGCACTTGTGGCTGTTCAACACGATCGTGAGCACCCGAGAGGGGAGATTAAGCGGTCATATGACATCTAACAGCTCCCCTCAGTGATCAGAGCCATCGCTTATGGCTGCCGATCACAGTGATCACTACAATCGCCGGTGGATCCATAGTGATCACTGTTTAGTGATACGGCGGTAGGGGGGGGGGGGGGGGAAAGAAGAGGATCCACTCACCTTACTGCTGTTCCCCTGGCGATCGGCGCTGGCTGGCATCCCCACTTGCTCTGACGTAAGTGTCGGGTATCGGCATGATGACGTCATTAAGCCGCGACCCAGAACTTAACGTCAGTGCGAGCCAGCCCAAACGCGCCTGGTTCTTAAGGGGGGGGGGGGGTGTAGGGAGTCGGCCCCGAAAGGTTAAATTATATCCCTAGTACAATGCATGGCGACAATATTTTATTTGCAAATAAAAGTGTATTTTTTTCAGTTTTGTTCGTTTACACTAGAACACTAATTACAAGCCCTTATTTGCAAAAATAACAGTAATATACCCTAATGACATGCATATTAAAAACGTTGCGTCCCTAGACTCACTAGATGTCCCTACTTAATTCCTGTGTACTGCGAACAGTACACAGGAAGTGCTGTGTGCGTGCCTTTACTTTCATTTTGTTAATGACCGCAGGAATGCTGGTGATCGTTGATCACAGGCACTTTGATCAGTGAATGGGAACAAGTGTTCCAATTCATGGATCAGTGTACTGACAAGTGGCGTCTTGGGTTATCTTTGGGTGCTCATGCAATTTGTATGGAAAAAAAAAAGAAATAGAAAACAAAACCAATCGTCTGAATTAGTGCAGTCCGTGCCCCGCCCACCTACTGTCGGCGTTGTACAAGGAGGTTTGGCATAGAGCAGAATCCCCGCCTACATAACCAGCAGGTATTTCCTCATCTGTGCTGCTTCAAGTTGAATGCCAACATTTTTAACAGGATTTTTAGCTGCACCAAAACGGTGCATTAGATTGCGACTCAGACACTGAGATAACCACCCTCAGACTTAATTACTATGAAAACAAAAACATATCCGAATTCTTTAGCTTAAATCCCTTCCATAAAAAAAGGACAACATATCTCGAGGGGTCTGAGATACGGCGACGGAAGTATCAATGACTTGTTTTTTAGACGCCTATTTTGCTGGGGGAAAAAAAAAACGTAAGAAATTCCAAATTTGTTTGAAATTTCAGGAGTTTACATCAAAAGAATGCTTTCTTCCACCCTAGGCAGACTTCCTCTTCACAGTCCTAATTTGGTGTCGGGAAGGAACTGTAGGCCCTTAACACAAACAAGTGCTCTTCCCAAGCCTCACGTACCAATATGACACATTCTGCCTCCATCCAAACCCCTCAGAGATGTCTCCTCACACTCAGACGCCTAGAGAAACACAGCCTCTAAACTACAGACACAGCTACGGCCATAACACAGGGCAAAAATCCCTCTGAGATGTCTCCTCATGCTCAGACCTCTGGAGAAACACAGACTCCAAACTTCAGACACAGCTACAGCCATAACACAGGGGAGAAACCACTCCGAGAAGTCTCCTCAGACTCCTAGAGAGAGACACCGCTTCCAAACTACAAACCAGGGCTGTGGAGTCGGTACAAAAAAAAATCATCCGACTCAAGCTCCGACTCCTCAGTTTATGAAACAAAACGGTTCAGACTCCGACTCCGACTCAGCCTCCTTAGTCTAATACTTAACAGGACTGTGGATTTGGTACAAAAATCAACCAACTCCAACTCTCGTCTCCGAAGTTTATGAAACCACCGACTCCAACTCAGACTCCAGGTACCCAAAATTGCTCAGATTCCTTGACTCCAACTCCGACCATAACAGGGCAAAAAACCCCTCTGAGATGTCTCCTCACACTCAGAATCCTAGAGACACAACCTCCAAACTACAGACGCAGCAACAGCCATAACAGGGCAAAACCAACCATAGTAACATGCTACAAAAAGAAAAACATTCTCAAACATTAACCACTTAAGTACCAGCGGTCTCTGCCCCCTTAAGGACCAGAGAGCGCTGGTACAAGAAACGGCGGGACGACAAATACCAATGAGTCGAAGCACATAATCGCCACAATCGCCGTCACCGCCACACGTCGGGAACCTGGGCCACCCACTCTGCCGTCTCTATAATGGCAGAGTTCCCATGAGCCGGTCAGGAGCCGATTTCATTGGCTCCTGATCCTGCCTATCAATGTAAGCCAATGGGAGCTGCTTAGGTTGATAGACAGGGTCAGGAGCCAATGAAATCGGCTCCTGACCCCCTTCACAGGGCTCTGCCTTTATAGAGACGGCAGAGCGAGTGAGCTGCGGTGGGGAGACAACGGCGAGATTGTCGGGAGCGCCGAAAGTGGCGGGAACATACGGCGTCGGTGTATTGAAACCGACGCCCTGGCAGCCAGATAGCCATCAAAACAGGGCGTAATTTCAATTAGCGTGGTCCTTAACTAGTTAATAACACAAGCTTTTTATGTAAATTGCTAGTAGCTCAACAGTAAGAATGTGAGATGGCAAACTAAAACTGCACTTCAATGTTAATTACTTAAAGGGAACCTTAACCGTGGAGCAAAAAAACAAAGTTTTACTTACCTGGGGTTTTCCGAAGCCTCCTGCAGCCTTCCTGTGCCCGCGCAGCTCCTCCAGTGTCCTCCGGTTCCCCGCTGCGGCTTAGTTTCATTTTCGGCCGACTGACAGTCGTCCTCCGGCAACGTGTCCTATTCTTCCGCATTCCCCGACGTAAAGCGCGTCATGCGCAGGCTTTGGGACCGGAGGACACTTGAGGAGCTGCGCGGGCACAGGACGGCTGCAGGAGGCTTGGGAAAGCCCCAGGTAAGTAAAACTGTTTTTTTCCTCCACGGTTAAGGTTCCCTTTAACTGCAATTAAAGAGGCACTGTAGTGGCATATAGTAAATTTTACGGTAATCTTTCTAGTTTTAACATCAGAAACGCTTTCTATATCCATATATTGCTGTATATTGGTATGTAGCTTAGTGATGCTTAGCCTAGGCTGTTTAGCTATGCAGAATTCCCCTCCCAGAACAATCTGGGGAACCAGGCATTATTGTAGCTGGTTTGGAATTTTCAGAAACAAACATTCCGCAGAGCTGCACCTGACAGCACCAAAGATGTCACCACCTGTGATATATTTCAGAAAGTTAATCAGGGTGAGGAAAGATTTTACAATGAGCAAACGCGGACTAAATAATTTATAAATGAATTTGTAAAAAATACGAAAAAAAAACAAACAAAAAAACACATTTATTTATTTTTAAAATCTTTGTAGGCTGTGTTCCCACAGGAAAAAGGACTTCTATTGTCAGTTTTACCACACTGCAGTAAATGGATCCAATTTTATATATAGGTGCCATTCACAGTTGTCAGTCTGCAACGGATCCTTTAGGACAGTGGTCCTCAAACTAAGGCCCGTGGGCCGAATGCGGCCTCCTAAGGCTTTTTCACTGGCCCCCCAAACACAAAATGTATAACTTATAGATGTAGCTCACTGTAAATATTGGCAGCCCGCATATAGCTGTGCTGGCACCCCCTATGCACATGGAAGCCAGTGAGCAGTCATTCGCTGGCTGCCAATTCAAATGTCCATCAGGTGACACTGCTGTCCAACTGGACGGCAGGTTGTCACCTGGGTATGCTTCACTGTCTGGTGCACAAAGATATTCCTCGGTTGCCACATGACTGAATGGCTGCTGCTGGGAGGTCTCCTCCAGGCATGATTGGGGGGAAATCAATATCTAGACTCAATGTAATGTTTTTCAACATTTTATGTATTCCCTCCCCCCCCCTCCCCCAGCAGTCATGTTGACCCGGCTCGACTTAAAAATGTTGGGGACTTCTGTGGCGGACTTCCACTTTTGTGGCGTCCGTAATAATCCCGTACAGTACAGGCTATGGTTGAAATTAAATCGCCCGGGGCCTCAGCCAGACTGCAGCGGAGAATCAGAGTGGACAGACACTAAACTGTCAGCTCCCGCAGGCTGTGCGCTCTCCTGCGGCACACGGGCTGAGCCTCACTGCTCCCTTCCACAATTAGCAGCCCCCCCCCCCAAAAAAAAAACAAAAAACCTAACATTGTCCACAACTCCCTCTATATACAGGGGGGAGATGAGCGGCCTGCACTCCACTTAACAGTACAGGGAGGAGTCGAGAGGCACAAGTGTCACACCCCCCTTCCCAGATGTGACAGCAGGAAGATTGGTCATTGTGATAAAGCAGGCTGCATGCAAAATATAATGGACACTTAGCCAAAAGTCAATGTGTGTCGCCAGCGCTCCGAGGGAGGGGGGGGGGGTCACACCTGTTACCTAGATTACTGGGGAAAATCCGGCTACTTAGTCTAGAGAGGCGGAGCCTACCTAATATGGGGGTTTGTCCTGTGTGGAAGGGCGGAGTTTATGGCATCTGAATGCCTCTGACTACAGACTCCTCAGCTGTAACTCCGCCTCTGCCCAGAAGCATTCCCTGTGCTCTGGTCTCCTCGTCCAGCTCCAATGCCTTCTTCAATCACGCCAATCCCCCCCTCACCCACCTCAGAGAAGGACTAAACAGTTTCCTTCTTGCTCCAGTCTGTGCACTCCTCCGGCCACATGGAATGATCTACTTACAGTGATATGTCAGAGAGATAAACAGTACAGGGAGGACATGATTTTCATTACAAACCATTCATATTGTTCTACAGCCCAGCTACAGTTCTGTTAGTGTTCAGAATGACTTTCACACACCGTAAACTCTACCGGACAGGCATGGAAAAAGTTAAACCAAAAACCACAGCCTGCCAATCAAAACGCCACGTTCCCCCACCTCTGTGCCTGCACCCCTCTATTAGCGAGACAGGTTTGCAGCACTCTTTATTTAAACTATAATTATTCCCCGCCCCCAATTCCGACAGCAGGCCCGGGAGGCAGAGCTTTCACACGAGACACGAAGATGGATATTTAGGTAGTGGAGGAGCGGTCCGCGATCCTGCTGTATAAACACACAGAACAAGCATGACTGTGCCCTTGGCCTCCTCAGCAGCTGATGAGCCATACTTAGACATTAAACATGTATCTGAGTGTCTATTTGTCGAGCCTCCGCCCTGAACAGCCCCGGGCTACAGAGAGACAACCTGCGAACGTTAAACGTCCCTCATTTCACAACGGTGAACTCTTGACCTCCTGTGGTGAGAGAGGCTCGCCGTAGACACCACGGTTCAGGGACCAGGAGGACAGACCGGTTTGCTTCCTCCTCGCCTCAGACAGCTGTTGGGTAACCAGTGAGGGTGAGGAGGGGTGGAGGAGAAGCTGGCTGGGAACATTGGTCACTGAGGCAAGGGAATTCAGTGTGACAGATGTACCGACACCTTCGCCCTACCCAGCATGTCACAGCTCACCTGAGACACCCGCAGCCTCACACACCACTTCCCTTCTGTCACCGTCACTGATGACAGGTGCCCCGCTGGTAACAGGCTGCAAAAATGAGAAGCATCCCAAACAGCTTATGTTTAAAGGGAACACCTGGTGAGAGGGATATGGAGGCTGACATATTCCTTTCGTTTTAAATAATGCTAGTTGCCTGGCTGTCCTGCTGATCCTCTGCCTCCAATACTGTTAGCCATAGACCCTGAACAAGCATTCAGCAGATCAGGTGTTTCTGAGTGAAGTCTGACTGGATTAACTGAATGCTTGTTTCAGGTGTGCGATTCAGACACTACCGCAGCCAAATAGATCACATCAGGGCTGCCAGGCAACTGGTATTGTTTAAAAGGAAATAAATATGTCAGCCTTTAAGTCTCACCTCAGGTTCCTTTTAAAAAAAGGTAACCTGAAGAACACTGGGCCGAAATAAAATTAATACGATACAAAAAAAAAAAACCATAATCAGAGGGCTACTTTTAGTCAAATTAACGGTCCTATTTTATCTTTTTTTCTACTACTCTTTCTCCCCCCCCCCCCCCAAAAAAAAAATAACCCCCCTGACATCTTACTAAAGATTTAATGAGAAATCTCTATAACTGCAAAGAATCGCTCTGCAAGAATGGCATTGCCACCTTTAAGGCAGTGATTGCTATTGGAGTCAAGCCCCTCCCCACTTAGGGGGGCCCCCTGGGCCACCAATCAAAGCATTCCATGAGAGGGTGAGATAATCTTCTCGCATTGGTCAGTAAAGTTACAAGGCATGGAAAATGTTAATGACCCATATAAAAAGGTAAGGAGAGCCAACAGGCAAAATAACAACAGGGTTGCTCATTGAAGCCATGTAAAAACGAGTTGTATTGCCGATTCAGGGTTCCCAGAGGAAAACCCCATGCAAACAAAGGGTGAATATAAAGTACAACCTCCATGGAGAGAAGTGTTTTTGCTCAGATATGAATTGTGGACTCAGTGCTGCAAGCAACAAGAAAGGAGGAGTGGCTTACGACCTGGATTTGTGCAAGTATAGCACAAATCTATGAAACCATAGCAAGACAGAACACAGCGTTTCGGGCAGCAGTCCTTTATCAAGTGTGATGCTAGATAAAGGCCTGCTAGCCGAAACTTCCTGTTCTGTTTTGCTATAGTTTAATAAATCACTACTTTAATTGCACAAATCCAGGACACGACCCAATCATCCTTTCTTGCTGCACTGGGTCCACAGTGCCATCCATTATGCCACCCACGTCGCCCATACCAGTGTATCATCACAGTATGTAAAAAAGTTAATTGTGCGTGGGCACACCATTCAAAAAAGTCAGGTGCTTGGTATTGTGGCATAGGCTATGCCCATCAGCTTCAAAGACAGCAAGTATACCAGCAAACCGTATTCCAGAAGAAAACCACTCTTTTATTGAGCCATCATATCCACAAAGATACCGACAATTGTTTCAGGGGCTTCACACGCCTTGATGAAGGGGGACCCTGCGAGGACCCGAAACAATGGTCGGTATCTTTGTGGATATGATGGCTCAATAAAAGAACATTTTTCTTCTGGAATACGGTGTGCTGGTATACTTGATGCCTCCTATCACAGTATGACGCCCCTGAGCATAGACTCCTCCGAAGGTAGACTCCCCCCCCCCCCCCCCCCCCCCCCCCCCCCAAGATTTAAACCCAAACATATAGAACAGCTGAAGCAACAAGCAGATCCTCACATCAACCTAGCGCTGCTGCTTGCTGACCAATAACAGGTATTTGGGCTGTATTAATTACTGCAAAAAGTCATAATTTGCATTTTGTTGGGAGAGAGAGAGGACTGAGTTCAGGTCTTGGGAAGCTGTACATACAGCAAGCACAAGCCATATCTGCAATAGGTTCCCATATTTCCAGGGAGCTACATTCTAAAGCAGCTCATAAGATTTCATCCAATCGCAAAGCATAAATGTGTCTCCTTTCTAGAACACCATACACAGGTCACATCAAATCCCACTGCTGTCATAATCTGGCCAGTCTGCCTGGAAATAACTGCACCACATCAACCGAAAGTAACTGTCCCTCACTGACTTACTAGCTACTTTGTATGAGATACAACAAAGAGAAGAACAAGTACACAAAGCCAGAGTACACACAGGCAGGGGATAAAACAAACACTAAGTCTACAAGACACTTAAGAGAAATTAAACACTGCTTGTAACAAACTCAAGTATATACAAACACAAGGTCCATGTGGTTACCGGTATATCAAGCACCTTCCATGTCCCTCACACCTTCCTTAACATCCTCCTAGGCCATGTAATCAGCCTCTATCATACACTACCAGGCATCATGGGGGTCCTATACCGCTCCCCGTCCAGCTCCACACCACACATTCTCTCCTCCGACCTCCCCCACCATTATCCTCGGAGACTTCAACATTCCTGTAGCTGAACCCAACTGCCACCATTAGCTACTAGATTTCCTCAGCTTCTCCCAGCACTCAGAACACCCCGCACACAAACTTGCTGGCCATACTCTGGACCTCATATTTTCCAAATCAACCACCTTCACCAACCTGGACCATTGCACCCTTTACCCTCTCCAACCATCACCTCCTCACCTTCACACCCCTCATCTACCACTTCCTGCCCCCCTCCCCCACCTGGACGCTAGCAGAGTGATCTGGCTAACCTCAAACCCCTACATACTAGCCAACCCCTTCCGCTCCCTCCTCAGCCTAACCTGCCCCAACCAAGCGGCAGCTCAACACAATTGCAACCTCGCAGCTACCTTAGATGATGCAGCTGTCCCCCCTCCACATAAACTGTCACCCAACCCACCATCTTGGCACAGTGTTCTCACTCATGACCTCCAAAAGGAGACACGTGCTGCCAGATGCAAATGGGAGGAACTCTTGCCTCTACTTTGACTTCCTAGAACAGGCATGCTCAACTCCAGTCCTCAAGGGCCAAGATCCTCACACATTTTTGGCACAGCTCAATTTTATTCATGGGACTGAATTAGGAAAGGTGTGGATCCCCAAGCAGAACACTTTTGCTATTTCTCTGTCCATCTAAACACTGGCATGGATTTGGGCCCTCGAGGACTGGAGTTGGGCACCACTGTCCTAGAATACAAAACCAAGTTGCAGTTATTCCACACTGTCCTCTCTGATACCAAACAGAAGTACTTCACTTCCTGATCGGAGTCCAACCCATGTCACCCTCACAGCCACTGACCTGGCAAACCACTAACAATACTGTCACAATGCTAAATCTCTCTCCACCACTCTACCGCTTTCCCCTCAGACTGCCCACACCCTACCTTCCCCTCCCCACACACACACACAAACACACACATGCTCTTGTAAGACCTCCTTCATTGGTTCCTCCTCCAAATCTACCCACTCAATTGGACTTCCACAGGGCTCTGTTCTTGGACCCACAACTATTCTGACTATACACATCCGCCATTAGAAAAGTAATCTGCTCCCTGGGCTTCCTATATCACTTGTATGCTGTCTACACCACCACCCTCACCATGGACAAGTTTTCCTCCTGCCTTCCAACTATTCCCTCCTGTATAGTGAGGAGAACGCCAGCGCATACCACTAAGGCTGCATTCGAAATGACCACCAGCTCAGTGTGCAGCACCTAAATAGATTTTCTGCACACTTTGCATTCAATTCAGATGCAAATCATATGCAAATCTGCTACTACTTATTATGCAAACAGGAAACTCAGGAGAGGGGCTGGGAGCAGCTAACCTGACAGTTACATAGTTACAAAGTTAAGAAAAGGTGGGGGGGGGGGGGGGGGGGGGGGGGGGGGGGAAAGGCTGCGCATCCCTAAACCACATGCTGCAATTGAATGGTTAATCGCACAGGCATACACCGCCTCTGCTAGACTGAAAAATGCATGCCCTGCATCCAAGACAAGTGCTACCATTTATTAAACTAGGAGGAACTTTAGCTTCCAATATGGTTTGCATGCAAAGTATATTTATACTAGACACTTGCGCCATGGTGAGGCAAACCTCCGGGCAAGTGACCTAACCTAAATTTAAAACCTTGGGAGCACGCCAGCGCATACAATTTTTCAGTCTAGCAGAGGCGGTGTATGCCTGTGCGATTAACCATTCAATTGCAGCATGTGTTTAGGGATGCGCAGCCTTTCCCCCCCACCTTTTCTTAACTTTGTAACTATGTAACTGTCAGGTTAGCTGCTCCCAGCCCCTCCTCCTGAGTTTCCTGTTTGCATAATAAGTAGTAGCAGATTTGCATATGATTTGCATCTGAATTGAATGCAAAGTGTGCAGAAAATCTATTTAGGTGCTGCACACTGAGCTGGTGGTAATTTCAGATACAGCCTTAGTAGTATGCGCTGGCGTTCTCCTCACTGTTCAACCAAATGTAAGTTACACATTTTTTTTTGCTTAGCTGCTCCCAAGGTTTTAAATTTAGGTTAGCTCACTTGCCCGGAGGTGTGCCTCACCGTGGCGCAGGTGTCTAGTATAATATACTTTGCATGCAAACCATATTGGAAGCTAAAGTGCCTCCTAGTTTAATAAATGTTAGCACTTGTCTTGGATGCAGGGCATGCATTTTTCAGTCTAGCAGAGGCGGTGTATGCCTGTGCGATTAACCATTCAATTGCAGCATGTGTTTAGGGATGTGCAGCCTTCCCTCCCCCCACCTTTTCTATTCCCTCCTGTATGTCCACCAGACTCCCGAAGCTAAACCCGGAAAAAAAACCACAGCTCCTGAGTTTTTAACCCCGTGCAGCCTTAAAGAGGAACTTTGACCCAGGATTAAACTTCATCCCAATCAGTAGCTGATACTCCCTTTCCCATTAGACATCTTTTCCTTTACTCTAGAATAGTTCATCAGTGGGATCTGTATGGCTGATTATTGTGGTGAAACCCCTCCCACAGTGTGATGTCAGGGCCATGGTCTTGACAGTTTGCCATCTGTGAACCTCGTTGCATTGTGGGAAATAACAGCTTTTTCCAACAGCCACTCTCAGTAACGAACATCCCGTACAGATCACTAGGCAGAACTAAAGAGGTCTCCTTCAGTGATACATTTCAGAATGTAAATCAGGGAGAGCAAAGATTTTACAATGGGCAAACACTGATTAAATACTGTAAAAAAATAAGCACTTGTATTATGTGTATTATAAATGTGTTATTTTCACTACAGGTGCTCTTTAATCTCGGAGTACCAGTTTTCTCTTTGCTTGCTAAGAGGTTTGAACCAGTTCTATTGCTGGGCTGTTACCATACACTCTGATAGACGCCACACAAGACACTGTCCCCCCCTCTCCTTCCCCAGTAACGGAGGGTGACAGTGACGGCGGCTGTGCGGGAGTCGAAGACACTTAACATGTCAGTCAATCATCAGCCCAGGCAGCCGGTCCCTCCATACACAGCTATAATTACCGGGGGATAATTGCATCATTGGCTTGTGTGTTTAAGAGCACTTGTCAGTAAGGCCTGGGGCCAAACACCGCGGAGCTGCATAATTATCCTCCCCTCATAATTACACCCCCGCCACGTCTTGTGCACACATCTTAATGGACCCATATTAAATATGAGGGGGGCGTACACATCAACGCAGCCCCAAACTCTGTGACCTCTTAATCCTCAACCTGCCAGAGAACGCCAAGAGAGCGTCAGGCAACACCGGAGCAGAGGACAGCCAATGAAAGATGTACACTGCTGCGTGTAACTGCACCATCTTAAAGGGAACCTGACCTGAAAATAAAAAGTCAAAATAACCATACACAGGTCATACTTCCCTCCTGTGTAATTTACTCATCAATCTCTTTCTCCTCTCCTGCGTCCCATTTGTCTACTGTGATCAACTGAATTTTCTATCCTCCATTTAAAAAAAAATGTCCGTTACCCCCATAACAGCTTCCTGGTCAGCACACTGTTAAAGCGGTAGGATCAGCCATACTATGCCAGAGAAAAAAACACATATATAAGTAGATAAATACTTGATCTACTTACATAACACATGTATTATACTGTCCGCGTTTTGATTTCAGTGATTGTTATATAGTAAATTACAAGAATTCTGTTCCTGGTGGGGGCCATGTCTTTTGTGATGCCATTTCTGCCCTTTACTTTTTTTCTTGTCTCCTCCAATCGCTGAGTCGCCTCAGCCTTGCTTGTAAACACAAGTGTGTAGGGGATCAGGTTTCAGATAATAAGCTGGCAGGGAAATAAAGGGAAGAGGAGGAATAGATTATAGATAAAAAGAACCCCCAGCATGCAATTCTTTGGCATGACTACTAAAGGGCCAGTGCTCTTCAAGTATGTGATAACTCCAAATCATAACAGCAGAAAAAGTTTTGAATGCAGGATTAGCATCTTTATCACTTAATAAACTCAGACCAGTTGCTGTTGAAATTTGATTTTTATGGTGACGATACCGCTTTAAACTGTAATATCTCCCACTTGAGCCATAGGGAAACATGGACTAATGTACCTTGCACATTCACTTGTAACTGACAGCTGCTAATATAACTGACAGCAACTGGTATATTTCAGTTCTGACAAAATATTGTCAGAACTGGGCGGGATCACTGTAAGAAGAAAATGGTGAGCTTCTGAGAGGAACTGACGGTGAGGTTAGTATGTAATATTCATTTGCAGCTATGTCATGTGTTTATTTGAAATAATGTTACTTGCTTCAGGTTCTCTTTAAAAAGGAACCTGAAGTGAGAGGGGTATGGAGGCTGCCATATTTATTTTCTTCTAAACAATGCAAATAGCCTGGCATCCTGCTGATCCTCTGCCTCTAAAGGTGCCCATAAATTACTCGATTCTCCTGTTTGAAAGACCAATCGATTCAACCATCCTATCTGATCAGGGGGAGAATAGTTTATGTTCCATTCTGCTAGGTAGAAGGAAATTGACGGAATCGGCTGCTGTTCACCTGATTTTGATCGACAGAATCGATTTGGTTCCAGAGCGTGAAGGCACAACATCATTCAGCTTGAGTAGAAGGAACTTGCTGGCAATGTGTGGGCCACTAATCCATCGACTTTACATTTCAGGCTTCAAGAGAAACCGTGACCAAGGATTGAACTTCATCCCAATCAGTAGCTGATACCCTCTTTCCCATGAGAAATCTTTTCCTTTTCTTAAACGGATCATCAGGGGGCGCTATATGACTGATATTGTGGTGAAACCCCTCCCACAGTGTGATGTCAGGACCATGGTCCTGACATCACACTGGGGGAGCCTTGTTGCATTGTGGGAAATAACAGCAGTTTCCAACTGCCAAAAAAAAACAAGCAGCAGCTACTTCCACTGACATCACCTGCCAGCAGTAAAAACGTCACCATTTGATAAATGTCAGAATGTAAAAGAGAGAGAGGAGAGATTTCACAATGGGCAAACACTGACTAAATCATTTATACATCATTATTGTAAAAATTAAGCACTTTTGTTCATTACATTTTCACTGGAGTTCCTCTTTCAGTATCTTCACTTGAAGGAGAGGAGTCTAGATTCTGTGCGTTTCTTGCAATAAAAACTAGTTAGAATACATACGTATCCCCATTGACAAATTGTTATTTCTTGTTGTTTTTGTCTCAAGTGGTAGAGAGTTCCTTACATAACAGGATGGAAATTTTAGATGAAGCGGGTTGACTAAGTGGTCCCCATATTTCGTCGTGCGTGTGGTCTGGGGGGTGGAGGTGTCAGAAAGAGGCGCTCTGAGTTCTGAACTCCAGATATTGGCATAGGCGAGTAGCTAGATGGCCGAAGTCTGACTAATAGTAGCGGGACCTCAGATATTGGCAATAGGTGGAACAGGGATGGTGGGCATGGGGGGGAAGCAGGGGCTGTGGGCTTTGGTTGATGATGAAGAGGAGGTAGTTAGTGTGAGTTATAGGTAATGATAACCCATAGTAGAATATCGTTAACATTACTGACATGGCCTCAATTCACTAAGATCATGCTAGAGATAATAAGGCAAGAGAAAAACGTACCACCAGACAGTGAGAGAGTTATTGTATCTCTTCATTCCTTAAGTTACCTCCTCTGTAGTTATTTTCACACGCAGTTAATTAACAGCCTGTCTTTAACTCTGGAGTTATTTTAAGGATTGGAGAGTTAACTTAAAGACAGAAGAGTTAACTTTAGGTTTGCCTGAGATAATGTTTCCCGAATACTACATGCCTTATCACCATGGTAACAACTCTAGAAACATTATTAAAGACAGAAGACAAGCTTAGTGAATTGAGGCTAATTGTCACCACAGGCACGAGCTGGAGCCCGAATAAACAGGTGCTCTTATTAAATGTAGGCATGCCAGTTGCATATTAAACTATATACCCCCTGGTGTAGCAGAGTGTTATGGCAAAACATGCAGGGGGAGGGTGGAGGAAGTTCCCGAAGCATGGTATATCAAAGCAGCAATGCAGCGTGACATATACACACACACAAGCTAATATACTTATCCAAGACGATATACTGTACGTATCTAGTTACAGCACAACAAAGGAATGACAACAACAAGTCTACTTCAAGTAACTAGTTTTAAGTTTTCTGCACCACTGAGATCATCCCTGGCAGTCACTGCAGGCTCTATGGCCGCTTCTGTACGGCTATCAGCAGCTGAGCATTATGCATCTTTCTGTGGATTGCTGCAGGGACTATATACACACACACACACACACACACACACACACACACACACACACACACACGTCACCGGTGTGTGCTGAGAGTGCACTGTCCAGCCCCCGCAGGCACAAGACAATTACCCTCCCGTCTCCCCGCAGAGATGAAGGCGCGCGCTCTCTATTAGTCTGGGTTACGGCCTCGGCAGAGAGCAGCTGCGGAAGGACAAGGCTCACCTTTGGCGAACTTCATGTAATGCACCCGCTTCTTAGATGACTTGGACTTCTCCTCCAGACTGAAGGACTTCTTGCTGTCACTAGCGGGGGCCTCTGAAACTAGAGAGAAAAGTAAAGTCATTTACAGCACAGCCCCTTGTCTCTACATGGGAAAAAGACAGTAACCAAGCAGCTAGGGGTGACGCAGTCCCACAAGGATAAAGAAAACTGAACACCCTTTTCTGGAGGGAGGGAAAAAAAAAGTTTGAAGAGCAAAAAAAAAATAAATAAACTGGATAAAGTCCAGAATATTATTCACTTATTAAAGTGGACCTGAACTCTTGCACAAGGCACAAAAGGAAATCATAGAGAAATGCACCCTGTATGCATTTAGAGCGTTTAGCCTGTCTAATTCTCCCCATCTGTGACTAATCACAAGTTGTAATTTGATCCCTCAGCTGTGTCAGCTGACTGCCACGGCAGAAAAGCTCATGTGAAAGCACAGGATGTTAACAATATGTCAGCTTCCATGAAAGCAGGAAGTAGACACTGCATATTTATTGCAGGATTTTTTATCAGCTGTAACAAAGGAATGTTTTACTGCCATTGGACAACACCCCTCGTGAGGATAAGGTGCAGCATGCGCTGTATGGCACACTTCAGTATAGTATATCTATCCATCTTCCCTCTGTCTTGCTTCCTTGCTTCCAGTGCCCTGTGCAGCTTCTGAACTGGCCACTAAAGCTCCTAGCTCATGGTCATGTGACCACATCAGGCCTGGAGCTCTAGTGGCTAGATCAGAAGCTGGCGGGGTTATGAGAGGATGCCACTAAGAGCTTTAAAGATTACAAACCGCACTGTCTCTGCACAGATCATTGAGCTCCTCGGCCATTTCGATACTAAGGGCCGAATAATGAAGGGTGCTTTTAAGATCGTGACTGCCCTAAGGAATTTCCATACGTCCTGTAGGTTGTTGGACTACAGGCTGAGGCCCAGCTTATTGAAGAAGGGCCTGTTTGTAGCTCTCTTCAGGGAGTTTGTAGCTTCCCCGAACCTGGCAATCGGATTGCTGTTTAACTATAGCAAAACTCTCACCGATAACTAGTTGCAGCGGATGAAAAAAAAAACTCTTGCTTGGCAAAAAAAAAAATACTCAAGATGGCCGATCGACCATCCGTTTCAATCATTATAATCGAACTGGATGAATATCGGTGCCGCCAGATGCATGCCCGACTGACGGATGTGCTCATTTTCGGGCCGAAATTGGTTGCATCAAATCGGCCGGACATGCTGCAAGAGGTTGGGTCATCGTGGTTGGTCGGCTGCATGGTGGCAAACGGCGAGCAATATCGGGAAAAGCGACAAAACCCCTTATGCTGCCCCCCCCAATGATCTACATACCCCCCTAGTGCCCAGTGCACTATACATTGCGTCCATCGCTGGCACCGGGATCCGTCCTTTGTCTATACATGCGTCCCACGTGTTTGCCAGCGTATGGGCGCGTGTGATGTCACAGGCTCACCCACGTTACTCCAGCAACCACGTGGAGCGCGTGTATGGACAAAGGACCCAGCCCGGAGGCAGTGTAGAAGTGGACAGGCATGTATAGTGCACTTAGGGTGGAGACACATTTAGCATGGGGGGGGTCAACGTCAGGCCAGCGGGGTGGCACCACAAGCCCGATTCTGGATTGATTTCAGCATGGAATTGATCAGGAATTGGCCTGCGGAGTGTGGGCAAGCAACAGATCTCTCTCCGCTCAGATTTAATCAGAGAGGGATCTGTCTCTTGGTCGATTTGCCCATACATTATCTGATGTACAAGCACTTTTATGCTGGGAATACACAGTTCGTTTTGTTGCTGATTAGATGGTTCGATAGTTTCCGACATGTCCAATCTTCCTTTCGATTATTTTGCCGCTCGATTTCTGATAGAAGTGAGTGGAAAAAAGAAAAACGAGAGGAAGATAAGAATAGAGAGCTGAATCGAGCGGCAAAAACGATCGAGAGCAGAAACACATGGCAGAAACGAACCATGTATTCCCATATTCCCAGCATTAGAGGCAGAAACAGATTACAAAAAAAAAAGAGAAGTTCCTTCTGGTCATAGTGTCCTTAACTAATCCAAAATAGGAAGCTTTATGTTATGTGCATGCTGAGATAAGCATACTTAGCTACTGTAGCTAAGGGGGGAAAAAAACAAAAACTTTCCCACAATCCCCGTGGCGCTTCACAGTTCCTGCAGTTACAGTACGGCAAAGGCAACCAGACCAGGTAAAAGGCAAAAAATAAATAAACTGGGGGACATATACAAACCTATTTTAGGGGGGGGGGAGGAGGGGGGGTTGTTTTTTTTGAGGAACTTTTTTGGCAATTTATTATTTTTGCATGTTGCAACCCCCTTTAAAATCCACAGAACTCATGCACTTGGGAAATGATGATTTGCATGTAGGGTGAACAGGAACTAATACAAAGAGTCTCATCAAGCCATTACATTCACAAAATACATATGATGCGACTTAACATTAGTAATAACTTACATAAAGATTCAAGACAGTTGAAAGATGAATGAATAATAAAATCACATTTATTTCAAGAATACTAAAAATACCTACAAAGGCGCCTGTACATAACTTGTGACAATACAAATAACACACCCTTAAGGGGGAATACAGGAAGAAACATACAGTCAGCATATATTGTAGCAAATGGGGCCTAAAAGGACTTTCATAAACTTTGAAGACAAGTGAGAACAAGCAGCTCGCTGTGGAGAAAATGTTCAATGGAAACCTCCCGGCCCATTTCTTCGCGAATTGGTTACTTCCTCAGAGGTTCCGCAAACAAACCGACAATGCAGCAAGCTGGGTCACACTGCCTAAAAGTGGTGAGATAATCTGTAGACTACAGAACAAGCCAGACCGTACGGGGGCGATCCAATCCGGGGCACAAGCAGGATAGTGGAGCAGCATGAAACTTAATCCTTCATGGATCCTCTGAGGAAGCAGACTTTTATCCACGAAACGTGTCAGGGCATTTCCACTGGAAAATTTCCCCACAGTCGGCTACTTGCACTCATTTGTCTTGTAAGTTTCTTTAGGAAAAAAAACTTTTACATCTCTTTTTATACACTGCATGCCATGCCGGCTGTACGTTTCTTCCTGTTTTGCCCCCTTGAGGTGGAATTTTTGTCACAAGTTAGGCCCTGCCCTTTTTACGGTAGATCAGGTTAATGAGGCTGAAATAAATATGCAATTTATTATTCATTCAGCTTAGAAATGTAATGAAGCTTTATTAGAAGTTGAGTCCGCAAATTGTAACAGTCAGATTGCCCCATACACATGCTAGATTAAACTAGAGAGATCGCTAAATAAAACTGAGGATCTAGCGTGTGAACATCAGCCGGGCGGATCAAATTGGCTGATCGCTGACCAAAAGCATTGTTCTCTCCGCTCACTTGTGCCTCTGTCAGCCCTCCACCCCACCCCCCACAGACATAGCAACAGAATGAGTCTCTAGCATGCAGGCTAGCGGCGCATCTGCACAGTGTTTGCTCCGTATGTCGCCCAAGGGATCCGGGTAACAATCCCTCGCTGGCAACTTTCCACGTGCATGTTTACAGAGCTCAAGTGGTCATCCAAATATTCACAGTACGGTGTGGGAAATACCCCTGGTTTGTCTATAAATCTGCCTCCCATTGGGTTACACAGTAGTAAACCTACATAGCTCCAACATGGAAGGAAGGCTAGAGAAGCTGAGGAGTAAGGATGACCCTGCTTAGGAGAACTCGTGGAGAACCATGCGATCAGTCTGATCAGCTGATAGATTTGTAAGGTTCTGATTCGCTGTGATGACTTCCTGGTTTGAAGCATGATCATAACCAGCAAATCAGAGCCTTACAAATGTATCAGCTGATTAAACTGATCGCATGCTTCTCTGAGTTCTCATAGGCATTGCCATTCATATTTAGGAGCTCTGCTGTTCATGTGGACATTGAAGAAGTCCAGGTATGGCTACCTTGTAAATTTTGTGAGTTCAGGTACCATTTAAAGGGATACTGTAGGGGGGGTCGGGGGAAAATGAGCTGAACTTACCCGGGGCTTCTAATGGTCCCCCGCAGACATCCTGTGCCCGCGCAGCCACTCACCGATGCTCCGGCTCCGCCTCCGGTTCACTTCTGGAATTTCTGACTTTAAAGTCAGAAAACCACTGTGCCTGCGTTGCCGTGTCCTCGATCCCGCTGATGTCATCAAGAGCGCACAACGCAGGCCCAGTATGGTCTGTGTCTGCGCAGTACACTCCTGGTGACATCAGCGGAAGCGAGGACACGGCAACGCAGGCGCAGTGGTTTTCTGACTTTAAAGTCAGAAATTCCAGAAGTGAACCGGAGGCGGGGCCGGAGCATTGGGGAGTGGCTGCGCCAACACAGGATGTCTGCGGGGGACCATTAGAAGCCCCGGGTAAGTTCAGCTCATTTTCCCCCGACCCCCCTACAGTATCCCTTTAATTGCTGCAACAGTTTCTAAAGTATAAGGCACTGGAAAAATTACCTCAGCCCCGGAGATTAAAATTACAGTGCAGCATCAGATATCAATAGTAAGACTGCTGCTAGGAACAATTCCCAACTGGTTTTCATCCATGCTTAAAGAGGATCTACAGACAAAACGTAACAGGGAGAGATCTGCCATGTTTTATTTGGAGTAAAGTTAAAGGAAATCTACTTTAAGTTTTTACTGTTTTATTGTTTTTTTCTCAATGACACATTCAAGTATGCCAGAGCTAAATTCTTTGAACTATTGACCCTTTTTATCCCTTTCTTGCTCTCAGAAGCCATTTTCTGCTAGGAAAGTGTTTTATAGGTGTAATCTTATCAGTGAGGGTCACACTGTAGTCTGGCCCAGTCCTGACTCAGACAGGAACTGCCACTTACATACCTGATGTTTAACCCTTTCAGGCAGAGAAAGAAAAAAATGAACACAGCAGTTATTTGTGTGCTTGGCACTGTACATACACATGTCTATCTAATCATGTCACAAAGAGTATCCTTTTACGGCCAGTGCACACCAAAAACCGTTAACGGATCCACTAACTGTTTTTGAAGCGGTTTTCCTGAGCTATTTTCTAAACATGCCTAGCATTTTTTAGAGTTTTTTTGTAGCAGGTTTTATATTTTGTTACAGTAAAGCTGTTACTGAACAGCTTCTCTAACAAAAATGCTGGGAAAACTGCTCTGATCAGGCGTTTTTCAGAGCAGTTTTCCACTTTCCTATACTTTAGCATTGAGGCAGAAACGCCTCAGAAATCTCAAAAATGCAGCAGGACCCGAGTTTGCGTTTGGGGGAAAAACGAGCCGCTCTGGTGTGCACCATCCCATTCACTTATATTAGCCAAGTGGTTTTCAGCCCGCAAGCGTTTTAAAAACCGTTCAGAACCGCTCTCTTGGTATGCACCAGCTCTCAATGAAACTTCTACTCATCAGTTAACGGAAAAAAGTATTAGGAAGAAACGGGACCCAGGGCAAGATAGCAGTTTTTGCCCACTGCTAATGGTCACCTGGCCTTTTTAGTAAGATTTGATAGGGGGGTTGCATCCACCAGGCCCCTAGACTCTCTCCAGGCCCTAGGCAACTTTCTAGGTTTGCCTTGTGGATGATCCGGCTCTGGTGTTTACCTGCAGAAGCTGCTGAAGAAAATCAATATGGCGTCGCTTCCTGTATTGAGATCGAAATGAAAACGGTCTTTCTGTTGTCACCCAGAACTATAAACTGCCATCAGCCATTAGAATTTCAAGAGGAACTGTAACGCAGAATTGAGCTTCATCCCAATCAGTAGCTGGTACCCCCTTTCCCATGAGAAATCTTTTCCTTTTCACAGACGGATCACCAGGGGGTCTGTATGGCTGATATTATGGTGAAACCCTTCCCACAGTGTGGTGCTGACAGTTTGCTGTCTGTGAATCTCATTCCATTGTGGGAAATAGCTGCTGCCAAAGTAACCAGTATCTCCCTCTGTGCATATGTATATCTATAAAAAACAACCTTTTAGCCCTAGCCCATTGTTAGGGGGTGTGGTTATAGATAATGGCAGTTAGTGCTGTCTTTTTTTTCATATTTGCCAAAAGCAAAGATGAGGACCTGCAGGCTGATTGTGGATCAAACAATGTGAACAAATTACATGGTGAATATCAATCACTTCTTGATATCGCTTTTTTTTTTTACTTTACCCTTTGCCATGTATCTATTTTTTTCCCCTTTTTGCTTAGGTTTGTCTTTAGTGTTGTCAGTGAGGTGTGATCCAAGAATAATGGCAAGTGTGGTCCTGTGTCCAGCATAGGAGGAATCACTGTCCCTCGTCCAAGAGCCCCAGTACAGGGGACAGTGCACTGGGGCTAGAAAGATATCATCTGGTCAGGTGAGCTAGCTAGATGAGGACAGCAAGACAATCATGTTTTTATGTACCTGGTTAAAAATCTGTGCTGCAACACTGCCACCATGTGGCTCATATAGAGATCTACCGTGGATTGGGAGAAAAAAAAAGCGAAATTCCGGGCACCTTCCGTCCAATCTGTTTATTGGCAGTGGCATCAAATTAGATGGCTTGTGTATGGCACATCCATGTGGTGGATACTCCGATGATGGCGAGATGGAGGTGAGGGGGCACCGGGCACCAGATGGGGCTTGCGACAGCCGTTTCGCGTCTCACCGGACGCTTGGTCACGCTGCGCTCCAATACAGTGTGACCAAGCGTCCGGTGAGACGCGAAACGGCCGTCGCAAGCCCCATCTGGTGCCCGGTGCCCCCTCACCTCCATCTCACCATCATCTGAGTATCCACCACATGGATGTGCCATACACAAGCCATCTAATTTGATGCCACTGCCAATAAACAGATTGGACGGAAGGTGCCCGGAATTTCGCTTCTTTTTTCTCCCAATACACGGTATGCATGATCTTTCTTCACAGTATCCGTTGTGCACACGTTCCAGCAGTAAGGATTCTGGAAGACGTCGGTGATCTGGTGAGAACTGTTTAACCCCTACTATACTCACACTGTCTCCACACAAGCCAGCATAGGGAGTGCCACTTTGAACTTTTTCTGCCTAATCATATAGAGATCTACTCTTCAAATTACTAATATGGGATACCAATGCCTTTTGAATCACACATTATAAAGTTATGTCCGTGTATTACAGATTGCCCAGTAATCTCATGGTGAACCAGAACTCCTAGGAGTGTTTATGGTGCTGAAAGGGATCCAAAAGCCTCCATGCGAAAATGCTATGTTACCACTTGAGGACCGCAGTGTTATGGCCCATACTCTCGGGCTGCAAAAGTGGCCTGTCGCCAGCACACGTGAGCTCGTCGCCAGGTCCCTCCGCATACACACGGCGGAGGGACCTGGCAACTAATGCAGCGGAAGCTGTCGCTGTTGTTCCTCCCCCCGCCGGAAGTTGATGGTACTCCCTGGGTGTTGCTGTCGCTAGTCCGCATACTCATGCGGACTAGCAACAGCTGCGGCGGAAACTGTCACCAGGCAATTGACCGCGCCAATCGCCTGGCGACAGCAGCGGCGAGCGACGGTTCGGGGTGCGCGCCCGTGCAATGGCTCATACTCACTTCAGCCTATCACAGCGGATCGCTTCCCTGTGTCCCAGGGGGACAGCCATGTCACACGGCTGTCCCCAGTACAGCGCTGCTCGGAGACTCAAGGCGGACCTCCGCCTTCCAAGCAGGAGATGTGCGCACAGCCTGCTCGCAATCTCCTGCTAGCCCCATAGACAGCCGTTCACACCAATCGGCGTGGAGCGATCCTGGGGCTGCCGCACTGCTCACACCAATTGGCGTGGAGCAGTCGGCAAGTAGTTAAACAGAATCTTGCCTTCTTAAAACAAGGTATTTGTTATTATTCAGGTTGGAGTGAGCATATGATGGCTCCCACAATGCTTCACTCACTGCTGAATATGCAAATCATCCCTTTGTTGACCCAGATAGTTAAATACACCTCGTTCTCTGTAAGTAGGAAATAAGGGGCAACAGCCCTCCACCAAGGGTGGACTCAGGAACTGTATAAGCAGACAGAGGCGCCAAAAGGATAAAATATTCTAAAATGTTTAAAATGAGAGGAGGCAGAGGTGGACTTACCTCCCCCAAGCAGACACACACAAGTGTGGTGTATATTCAAAACAACAAAGATGTATTTATATACTCCAGAAAGTGCAACGCATTTCGCGGGCATCACCCGCTTCATCAGGCAATAGAAACGGAGCACAAAACTAAAATAAGTCTAGTGCAAAGCCCAGCGCTTCTGTCGATTTCATATATTGTTACAGTAAAGCTGTTACTGAACAGCTACTGTAACAAAAACGCTTGGAAAGTCACTCTGATCTACAGTTTTTCAGAGCAGTTTTCCACGTTCCTATACTTTAACATTGAGGCAGAAACCTCTCAGAAGTCTAAAGCTCCAGAGTTTGCGTTTGTGGAAAAAACTAACCGCTCTGGTGTGCACCAGCCCATTGAAATACATTAGCCAAGCAGTTTTCAAACCGCTAGTGTTTTTAACAACACTCCAGAACCGCTCTGGTGTGCACTCGCCCTTACAGATTATCCAGCGAGCTCATGGTGAACCAGAACTCCTAGGAGTGTGTGAGGGGCTACAAAGGACCAAAAAGCCCTCTTACTAAGATGCTATGAAAAACAGAGGTTTGCCTTATTAAAACAAAGTATTTTAGATTTTTATGGCTGGCGTGAGCATATGATATCTCCCACAATACATCACTGCTGAATATGCAAATCAACCTTTGTAGTCGCTGTAATCTAAACACACATCCAGAACCGCTTGTTTTGCATTACAATCTATTGTATACAATGTACATTATTACACAGGTGTAATTTACAGTATACTGGCCAAAAGGAATATGCTTACAAAAAAAATAAAAAAAAATAAAAAAATTACTAAATGGCACTTTTCTTTGGCCTCGAACAAACTGGTACTTATGCCATAATGTATCTGGTAGTCTTGTAAAGTTGCAACAGTATATACTGTAGTTAGGAAAAAAAAAATAAAAAAAATAAAAATAAAAAAAACACACTATCCTGAAACTTCACATCAATTGATCCAGAGAAAGAAGAAAAACCTACAAGGCAGGGATCAATTAGCCCTGAAAATGGAAAAAAAAAAAAATTCCTTCCAGGCTCCAGATAGCAATTAGATAAAAGTCCTGCATCAACATCATCGAGAATCACCTAGTAATTATAGCTGTACGGGACGGTAAAGAACACTTTTCTAAAGTGTTCTTTTCTAAACAGGCAAAAAAAAAAAACAATTCTCCATGCGCGATCACGTGCACAGGCCTAGGGATAAAAATCTCACTTGCCAAGCTTTTGCATTGCCCTCTGACATATTTATACATGTTAATCAGATCACCGCTTAGCCATCTTTTTTCCCAGCTAAATAAGCCCAGTTCATCTAACCTTTCTTGTTAGGTGAGACCTCCCATATCTCTCATCAGTTTAGTTGCTTGCGCTGGTTTCTCTGCACCTGCTCTAATGCTATGCACACACGCTCATCAAAAGTGGGTTGTAACATCCAACAAATTACAGGATTTCGCCATATCGGACAACAGTTGTGTAAAGACAGGTAGGCGAGCGACCGATATCCAGTACTTTGTCTGATCCACCTGCTGGATGAACACAGATGACTGTTGGGCAGATATGGTGCAGTCAGCCAGGTGTGTACAAGGTTGGTTAAGTGACATTGTTCTACAGAATGCGCGCATGTCGTGTATAATGTTTCTTTCGCTTGCGCGCATAGAATTTAAATGAGTTGGTTGCTTCAAATATCTGTGTGTGGACAAGGTCATTGGAAAGACTCATCTGTCTCCAGCAAAGTCGTTTCTGTGATGTTGGTTGTTTGCGGAGAGTTTTGTTGAGTGCTAACGGACCTTAAAGAGACTCCGTAACAAAAATTGCATCCTGTTTTTTATCATCCTACAAGTTCCAAAAGCTATTCTAATGTGTTCTGGCTTACTGCAGCACTTTCTGCTATCACTGTCTCTGTAATAAATCAATGTATCTTTCCCCTGTCAGACTTGTCAGCCTGTGTCTGGAAGGCTGCCAAGTTCTTCAGTGTTGTGGTTCTGCTATGAATCCTCCCTTCCAGGCCCCTCTATTCACACTGCCTGTGTATTATTTAGATTAGGGCAGCTTCTCTCTTCTCTCTTATCTTTTACAAGCTGGATAAATCCTCCTCTGAGCTGGCTGGGCTTTCACATACTGAAGAATTACAGACAAGGGCAAAGCTGTTTGCAGGAGAAAAAAGAGCAGCCTGAAACTTCAGTGCATGAGAGATGCAGGGAGAAAGAAACACACAAATGATCTCTTGAGATTCAAAAGGAAGGCTGTATACAGCCTGCTTGTGTATGGTTGTATTTTCTATGTGTGGACATACAGTACATCAACCTACTTCCTGTTTTGGTGGCCATTTTGTTTGTTTATAAACAAACTTTTTAAAACTGTTTTTAACCACTTTTAATGCGGCGAGGAGCGGCGAAATTGTGACAGAGGGTAATAGGAGATGTCCCCTAACGCACTGGTATGTTTACTTTTGTGCGATTTTAACAATACAGATTCTCTTTAAAGGAAACATCAAGCACATTTTTCTGCCCCATGATATACTTACCGGGGGCTTCCTCCTTGAAGCAGACATGTCCCACGCAGCATCATTGCTCACAGCTGCCGGCCTGGGGTCCCCACCAGTGCAGAGCCCGACCTCCTCTACTGCGCCGCAGTCAATCAAGTCCACGTTGTCCGCAGCATGCTGCGCAGACGCAGTAGTTCTGCGCCTGTGCAGTACACTGCGGACAACGTGGACTTGATTCACAGCAGTGCTTTACGCAGGCGCAGTAAGGATGACCTCGAGGTCGGCCTCTGCAACGCTGGATAACCCGGGCTGGCGCCTGTGAGCAATGCTGCTGCGTGGGACATGTCTGCTTCAAGTGGCTGGAGGAAGCCCCAGGTAAGTAAGCAACATTTTCTTGATGATTCCTTTAACCACCTAATGGCAAGCAGACTTATACAAACGTCCTGCTAAAGCCTCTTAACGGCTCCAGGACGTATTTATAAGTCAATCAGTGCTGCTGCCGCTGTGCGCGCTCCCGCACGTGCGTTCCTGTGCGAGTGCACGTGAGATTTGTAAGGGATAAAAAAAAACACCATGGAAAAAAATATGTACAGTAGCAGTGTTTATATTCAAACTATAGGGAATGAAATTGAAGAAATTGTGTATTTTTTAATTGTTTTTCATTTTAAAATGCATAGAAAATAAAGTAATTACTGAAAATATATCAACCCCAAAAAGCCCAATTGGTGGTGAAAAAAAACAAGATATAGATCATTTCATTGTGATTAGTAGTGATTAAGCGATTGGCAAATGAAAGGGATGAGAACTGAAAGGTGAAACTCGCTCTTGTCCGTTAGGGTAAAAACCCCTCTGGGGTGAAGTGGTTAAAACTGCATGTCCCTCCTGTAATGCGGTGCCCAGAACTGAATTCCATATTCCAGTGGCAGCCTTACAAGAGAGCTAAACAGGGGCAGTATTATGATAGCATCCCAGGTTTTTATTTCCCTTTAAATTGCATCCCAAATGTAGCGCCCAGGATCGGCTAACTCCAGCACTTTTGTGTTCCCCCCGGGGGTCTCAAAACCTGATGTGAAGATGGAACAACGTGAAACTATGCCAAATGCTTTTCTGCTCGGTGGCAGAATAGAAGTTAGCGTCACCTACACGAGATGCTGGCAGGAGCCTGTGTGCACCGGCCCTTATACTACATGGAGGTGGTAAAATTGGCCAATCAAAACTGAATGTGTACTAGCCCTCAAGTGGACCTGAACTCAGAACTTCCTCTCTGCTCTAAAAGATAAGCAACAGCATAGTAACCTTTAAGGCTCTTTCACAGTGCAACGTTAAAGTCGCCCGTTATAAAATACTTTAACGCAGAGTAACGCACAGCAATGCAAACTCTGTGCGAGATTCACAGTGCACACGTTGCGTTAGTGTGTAGCGTTATTAGAAAGCGCTGCATGTTGTGCGTTTAGCAAGGAATCTGCTGCGTTACGTGTGGTGCACAGGCTCAGTAATGTATTTTTCCCTTTTTTAAAATGTTCCGCATGCGCCGTTTTCGTTCCATAGTAAATACATTTTCTAGAAACAATAGTAATGTTAGGGAGCCTCTATTGTAGAAAAAGGCACTTTATTTAAATACATGCAGACAAAACCTCAAAATCCCTCCCTTTAAAAAAACACCTTAAAAAGGCTGTAAACATTATGAGGTAAAGGACCTAATATAAAGGAGTGCACTCCTAATGTTAATACGTGTATAATTAATCTTCAGGGCCCCCTTGATAAAGTGACAGATGCAGTAAGTCGTTCCTCATAATGTTAAGGTCAGGTGACAGTAGATAATTCTCCAAGTAGCCAGTTAGTGTAAGCAGTAAAGCAAGCAGCAGTAGTAGCAATAGCCAGGCTTCAAATAGCTGGTCGTGTAGTTAGTAATACAGCTGAGCCTCTAGTACACCCCTCATTACATGCGTGGCTGTTATGCCACTCGCATACCCGACTGCACGTGGGCTGCCGTCACGTGACCACGTTAACTCCATTGCCTCCGCTCACTCCCCGACTGTGAAGACCGCTATACTACGCGGCACCTGGAGACGCTTTACAAGGGGGCACGCAGGGAACCCGGTCAGCAAGCCTGATAGCACCGGTAGTACCCGCCCCAACAGGAATGCGCAACAACTTCCCTATGGGCACGTGAGTCATGACGAGCGCCGATCCAGAGACTTGTGCAGTCGGGTATGCGAGTAGCATAACAGCCACGCATGTAATGAGGGGTGTACTAGAGGCTCAGCTGTATTACTAACTACATGACCAGCTATTTGAAGCCTTGCTATTGCTACTACTGCTGCTTGCTTTACTGCTTACACTAACTGGCTACTTGGAGAATTAGCTACTGTCGCCTGACCTTAACATTATGAGGAACGACTTACTGCATCTGTCACTTTATCAAGGGGGCCCTGAAGATTAATTATGCACGTATTAACATTAGGAGTGCACTCCTTTATATTAGGTCCTTTACCTCACGAGGTTTACAGCCTTTTTAAGGTGTTTTTAAAAAGGGAGGGATTTTGGGGTTTTGTCTGCATGTATTTAAATAAAGTGCCTTTTTCTACAATAGAGGCTCCCTAACATTACTATGGTTTCTAAGCTATATTTATAGGTGAGACCTTGGATAAAATTAGGTAAATAATTTAGGTTGATATCCCACTTATTGTGTATCAATACATTTTCTAACATGCGACTTTAACGTCGCACTGTGAAAGTGTATATGCGTTGCGTTAGGGCTGCGTTGTGCGACCTTACCGTCGCATTAAACATAACGTCCTACTGTGTAAGTAGCCTCAAAGAAAAAAACATTTCTTTATTACAGCCAATACCAATCCTGAAATAAATCTGCACTGTTTCTACTTCCTGCATTCATGGAAGCAGACACAGGGTTAACATCCTGTGCTTACAAATTAGCTGTTCTGCCAAGGCAGCCAGCTGATATAACTGAGGTATCAAATTATAACTTGTGATTCATCACAGATGAGGGGGAATTAGACAGGATACACTCTCTAAATACATACAGGGTGCATTTCTCTGTTTTCCTTCAGTCATGTGCAAAAGTTCAGGTCCACTTTAATTCTTATCCAAATAAGAACCCACCGTGCCTCTTAAAAGCCCCATAAGTGTCTGTAGGTGGCGCTGCTGAGGTGGTGAGGCTGCATAGGATGCAGTCTTCTCACCAGTTAGGTATGCAGTAGCCCACTGCAGGCCACTAACTTACTGAGGAGGAGGAGGAGGCAACATAGTGATGTCACAGGATTGAACCACTGGGGGTTGCCTTATCAATTTAGCACTGCCTGAATGCTGCAGCTGCTAGGAGGGAGTAAAACCTGTTTACACCACATGGATCATTTTTTCACCCTGGTATTCTCAGAGTGAGCATTGAAGATTATCCTCTGAGAAAGCTTCTCAGTATAAAATTGTATTGGTTACTACGGGCAACGCCAGCAGCAGGGGAGGACTGGCCCAGGGGGACGGGGGGCAATTGCCCCCCGGGCCGCCCGAATCTTAAGTAATTAGGGCCGGCCACTGCTATACGCAGCGGCCGCAGACATACCACAGGTGACAGGTTCGCAGTGGGGATCGCAACCTCGCGCGATATTTCCCAGCAAGTTGAAGTATCCAATCAAAGAAGGGGCTGAGGCGGCTGGCCGTGGTGTGCCCTTGTGCGTGGCTGCGCCTGCGGTGGATGTGACACAAATAGCTTAGGTCCTCTCCGGCCAGGTGGGTTGACCCTGCTTGACTCCGCCCCCCGCCTGGAGCCATTGCTGCCCGCAACGTGCTGCTGTGCCTGCGGTGTCATCGTGAGTGAGCTGTCTCACTCTTCTGTGCTGGGGGGGCTGGGGGCCTGGAGCTGTGGCTACGAGTGGCTGGCTGGCCTGGCTGGAGGATTCGGACACAGTCCTCCCCTGTGCTGCTGTGCCTGAGGTGTCGTTGAAGTGAGCTGTCTCACTCTTCAGCTTTCTGTGCTGGGGGGGCTGGGGGCCTGGAGCTGCGGCTACGAGTGGCTGGCTGGCTGTCCTGGCTGGAGGAGTCGGACACTCGGGGGGGCTGGGAGTCGGAGATGCCACCTATAGCTGCTTGCTGCTGTGGAGGAGGAGGAGTTGTAGGACTGAGGAGACAGGAGGATAGAGGAGGTCGGGTCCAGGTTGCCAGAGGAGAAGGTGGTTTTTATAAATTTTGTTTCTGTACTTCTTCTCACTTCTTGTCACTGAGTTACTCACACTTTGCTGCCTGCCTGCTACTGCTGTCAAATTCAATTCTCTGTCCAGGCCAGTGCCCTCTGAGTTTTTTTTGTGTGTGATAATCATCCCCATTCTGACCCTGGCCTGAGGGGGAACGTTTTTTCTTGATGTGGTGTGATTGGCGGCAGGGGAGGGGGGAGGCAGGCAGTTAGGCACTGTCAAACAGGTAGTTGGAGGGGGGGGGGGGGGGTAGGTGTCAGACAAGTAGTTTGTATGGTGGGTGGGCAGGAGTGGGGTTAGGCATCACCAGGTAGGTAGGTATGTGTGTGTGTGTGTGGGGGGGGGGGGGTTGTTTAAAGGAGTTATCAGGCATTTTTAATGAAATAAGTGCTACTTACCCTGGCTTCCTCCAGCCCCACGCTCCCAGCATGTCCCTCGCCGCAGCTCTGCAGTCAACCATTCGCTGCCGCTGCCTCCCAGTCCCCGGCGATGGCACCAGTCCGACCTGGATGTCGGCCTGTACTGCGCCTGTGCGAGCAGCACTGTCAATCACCGCCACGTGGACCGGAGTGTACTGCACAGGCGCAGTAGTTCTGCGTCTGCACAGTACGCTCTGGTCCATGTGGCGGTGATTGACAGCGCCGCTCGCACAGGCGCAGTCGGCCTGACGTCATCGCCGGGGGCTGGGAGGCAGCGGCAGCGAACAGCTGACTGCAGAGCTGCGGCAAGGGACATGCTGGGAGCTTGGGGCTGGACGAGCCCTGGGTAAGTAGCACTTATTTTCATAAAAAAAAAAAAAAAAAAAGCCTGATAACTCCTTTAAGGTTAGGCATCAGACACAGACAGGTAGATTGTGCGGAGAAATGGGGTTAGGCATCAGGTACATAGTGTGTGCGTGTGTGTGTGGCTGGGGCTGTTAGTCATCACAATTTGAAGATTTGCACACAAGAAAGATATGGCTTTGGGCTGGGGATGCCTTGAAACGGGCCTCTAGTTTGTGTTGTCCCCCCAGGCCAAAAGGTCCCAGTCCTCCCCTGGCCAGCAGCTTTCCTAATACACTGTACAGGTAGTGTGACAAGACACCACTGTCTCCAATAGAGCCCACTGAGCTGTGCGACATTCAGGGGGCCACACGAGGCTCCGCATCTAATCTCTTTATGTGGTTTTATAAAAACCTCCCCGAGCATTGGCGTGATCCAAAGACTTCCTCTCCTCCGCCGTAAAGCCCTGATCTCCTGTGCAGAACGGACCGTCCTCGCCACATCAAAGAGGGTGTAATCAAAAGATCTGAGTCGCCAGAAATGAAAACCTTTGAAAGCATCTGAACATTTCTTGAGGCGTGAAACTTCTCGGGGCCGCTGATCAATCACTAAATGTATGTCTTTCATAACTCGAGACTGCCCAAATAGCTGACGACAAGAGCTTGCATGTCCCACGCCAGAAGTGACTCAGCTGGCTGCAGCCTCACAGGGGTGTGTCCTGAGTATGCCGGGTCCCCTTCATCCTAATCGTTACACTGCATCCCATTCCTCCTGCTCGCCACAGCGCACCCCATTCCTCCTGCTCGCCACAGCGCACCCCATTCCTCCTGCTCGCCACAGCGCACCCCATTCCTCCTGCTCGCCACAGCGCACCCCATTCCTCCTGCTCGCCACAGCGCATCCCATTCCTCCTGCTCGCCACAGCGCATCCCATTCCTCCTGCTCGCCACAGCGCATCCCATTCCTCCTGCTCGCCACAGCGCACCCCATTCCTCCTGCTCGCCACAGCGCACCCCATTCCTCCTGCTCGCCACAGCGCACCCCATTCCTCCTGCTCGCCACAGCGCACCCCATTTCTCCTGCTCGCCACAGCGCACCCCATTCCTCCTGCTCGCCACAGCGCACCCCATTCCTCCTGCTCGCCACAGCGCACCCCATTCCTCCTGCTCGCCACAGCGCACCCCATTCCTCCTGCTCGCCACAGCGCATCCCATTCCTCCTGCTCGCCACAGCGCATCCCATTCCTCCTGCTCGTCACAGCGCATCCCATTCCTCCTGCTCGTCACAGCGCATCCCATTCCTCCTGCTCGTCACAGCGCATCCCATTCCTCCTGCTCGTCACAGCGCATCCTATTCCTCCTGCTCGTCACAACGCATCTTTATTCATCCTGCTTATCACATTGTATCTTATTCCTCCATCAACTTAAGGGCTCCTTTCCATTAAAAGCGCAGAGCCCAGTGGCGCTGCATGTCACTCCCAGCAGGAGGGGGCTTGCGATCTCATTCATTACTGGGATCGCGGACACAATCACCCCGAAATGCAGGCAACCATACGTGGCGATTCAGCAGTGAATCACAGCGCATGTATGGAAACAGCAGAGAGTGCAGTCTATACACTCTCGGATGTCCCCGCCTGAAAGAACGCTATATGGAAATGAGCCCTAAAATGGTATAAAACTCAGCATTTCTTTTTTGCTTTAACATTCTTTACAGCAAAAAAGGTACCAGAAAACACTGGTAGCAGAACAGCATTCAGTTAAACAGCACTTTTACAGTGGGAAGCTTATCCCATACGCGTCCATATAGACTGCACTTACTGCCGCTGGCCACGCATGCGCACCCGCTCCCTGCTGTTAGCCCAGAGATCAATGAATGGGATTATAGTTCCCATTCAATGATCTAAGTCCCCCACAGAAAAACTGACAGCCTCTTATCAGAGGCCGCGGTCTTTCTGCAGGGAAAAAAAAAAAAAAAAAAAAGTTTCTCATCCTCATGATGCTTCCAGGAAGCGAGATCGATCGCTTCCAGGACTTTTTGACTGTGGTCACCTTGTGGCCAAATAGTAAAACTACACCTACATCCATTTTTCATTTAATACACGAGTTTACATTAAAAATTAGCTGTTTACCTCCCACACCAATAATTACCCAAATAAAATAAAAAAAAAAATAAATAAATAAAAAAACACACACACACACACACACACACACACACACACACACAACATAGTTCATTACCTTAGGGGCTGAACTTATTAGTTGTATTCCCTCTTCACATGCATATTGCATGTGAAGAGGGAATACAACTAATATTTTTTAAATTATAAGCTTGTAAAGAATGATGGACGCAAATTGAAAAAATGCACCTTTATTTCCAAATAAAATATCAGCGCCATAAATTGTGATAGGGACATCATTTAAATGGTATAATAAGCGGGACAAATGGGCAAATAAAATACATGGGTTTTTATTATGGTAGCATGTATCAATTTCAAACTATAATGGCCAAAAACTGAGAAATAATGATTTTCTTCAATTTCTTAATGTTCCCGTTAAAATGGATTTAGAATAAAATAATTCTTAGCAAAATGTACCACCCAAAGAAAGTTGGTGGCGGAAAAAAACAAGATAAAGATCAATTTATTGTGAGAAGTAGTGATAAAGTTATTGGTGAATGAACGGGAGGTGAAAGTAGCTCAGATGCATAAGGTGAACAACACTGTAGGCTACCACTACCACTCCAGTTTATGATCTGGCATTGTACTACTATCTGCATTGTGTTGTGTATCTTATTGCTATTACCTGTATTGTTGTATCTAATGTTTATTACCTGTACTGTAATGTCACCCCTATTATTGTCTGTAATCCTATTTATTGCACAGCGCTTCGCTATATAAATCTAATAAATAATAATAGGCTGAAGTAGTTAAAGTGTACCACAGACGAAGCAACCTGCGTTAATACTATATACTAGTAGGGACATGAGAACAGGCACTTACCCCCTGCCGTCTGTTTAATTATGATCTGCCCTGTGAGCTTGTAAATCCCCCCCCCCCCCCCTGTAAAAACCACTGACTGAGCTTTCTTGCTCGGTACACACGATACGTTTTTCTGCTCCATTTTCCACCCGATCGTTTTTTCCACTTGATTCTCTTATTTTCTGCTGGTTTCTTATCTTTTTCCAGTCACTTCTATGAGAAATCGAGCCAAAAACCAATCGGAAGGAATATCTAGCATGTCAGAAATTATCGAACCCATCTATCGGGGGAAAAAAACGTATGGTGTATTCCCAGCATCAGTCGTCTGCTTGGCCTGGAAGCTCTATAGCTGCGAGAGCAGTCTGCTCAAGCCTGCCCCCCTCTGTGGCTGTGTTCTCCCTGTCTGTAGGCTGAACGCTGAACTGCAACTGTAGGCTGAACTGCTGAAGAATTGGCCGAGTGTGAGCCAGACCTTAGGGCTGGTTCACACTCTGGCGATTCGTCAGCGCTGTGCTGATCGCCGGGATCAGCGAAGCGCTGCTATAATGTATCCCTATAGATACATTCACACTGCAGAGGTCGTGATTTCGATTAATCGCAAATGTGCTGCATGCAGCATTTCGGGGGCGATTGCTCTGTGATTGTCGTTCTATTGAACGGGAATCACAAGCTGTGCAGAATAACGAGATTTAAAAATCGCCACTGCGAGCCGAATGCGATTGCGGGTAAGCAGCGCTCCAAGCGCAGAGTGTGAATTAGCTCTCACAGAGAACAGTGCCTGTGAAGGGAAAAACAGCTCAGTAAACAGATTTATCTACCCAGCTAGTGTCCCAGCTTATCTCTCCCGATCTGAGCCAGGACAGGGGCAATTACAGACCCAAACTACCCTCACAGCAAAAGCTACATGGGGCACCGATGACCCAAACTACATGCACAGCAAAAGCTACATGGGGCACAGAGGACCCAAACTACATGCACAGCAACAGCTACATGGGGCACGGCGGACCCAAACTACCCTCACAGCAAAAGCTACATGGGGCACAGAGGACCCAAACTACATGCACAGCAACAGCTACATGGGGCACGGCGGACCCAAACTACCCTCACAGCAAAAGCTACATAGGGCACAGATGACCCAAACTACATGCACAGCAACAGCTACATGGGGCACGGCGGACCCAAACTACCCTCACAGCAACAGCTACATGGGGCACAGATGACCCAAACTACCCGCACAGCAACAGCTACATGGGGCACGGCGGACCCAAACTACCCTCACAGCAACAGCTACATGGGGCACGGCGGACCCAAACTACCCTCACAGCAACAGCTACATGGGGCACGGCGGACCCAAACTACCCTCACAGCAAAAGCTACATGGGGCACAGAGGACCCAAACTACCCGCACAGCAACAGCTACATGGGGCACGGCGGACTCAAACTACCCTCACTGCAACAGCTACATGGGGCACAGAGGACCCAAACTACCCTCACAGCAAAAGCTACATGGGGCACAGAGGACCCAAACTACCCGCACAGCAACAGCTACATGGGGCACAGATGACCCAAACTACCCTCACAGCAACAGCTACATGGGGCACAGAGGACCCAAACTACCCTCACAGCAAAAGCTACATGGGGCACAGATGACCCAAACTACCCGCACAGCAACAGCTACATGGGGCACAGATGACCCAAACTACCCGCACAGCAACAGCTACATGGGGCACAGAGGACCCAAACTACCCGCACAGCAACAGCTACATGGGGCACAGAGGACCCAAACTACCCGCACAGCAACAGCTACATGGGGCACAGATGACCCAAACTACCCTCACAGCAACAGCTACATGGGGCACAGAGGACCCAAACTACCCTCACTGCAACAGCTACATGGGGCACAGAGGACCCAAACTACCCGCACAGCAACAGCTACATGGGGCACAGATGACCCAAACTACCCTCACAGCAACAGCTACATGGAGCACAGAGGACCCAAACTACCCTCACAGCAACAGCTACATGGGGCACGGCGGACCCAAACTACCCTCACAGCAACAGCTACATGGGGCACAGAGGACCCAAACTACCCTCACAGCAACAGCTACATGGGGCACGGCGGACTCAAACTACCCTCACAGCAACAGCTACATGGGGCACGGCGGACCCAAACTACCCTCACAGCAACAGCTACATGGGGCACAGAGGACCCAAACTACCCGCACTGCAACAGCTACATGGGGCACGGCGGACCCAAACTACCCGCACAGCAACAGCTACATGGGGCACAGATGACCCAAACTATCCTCACAGCAACAGCTACATGGGGCATAGAGGACCCAAACTACCCTCACTGCAACAGCTACATGGGGCACGGCGGACCCAAACTACCCTCACAGCAAAAGCTACATGGGGTACAGATGACCCAAACTATCCTCACAGCAACAGCTACATGGGGCACAGAGGACCCAAACTACCCGCACAGCAACAGCTACATGGGGCACAGAGGACCCAAACTACCCTCACAGCAACAGCTACATGGGGCACAGAGGACCCAAACTACCCGCACAGCAACAGCTACATGGGGCACAGAGGACCCAAACTACCCTCACAGCAAAAGCCACATGGGGCACGGCGGACCCAAACTACCCTCACTGCAACAGCTACATGGGGCATAGAGGACCCAAACTACCCTCACAGCAACAGCTACATGGGGCACGGCGGACCCAAACTACCCTCACAGCAACAGCTACATGGGGCACAAAGGACCCAAACTACCCTCACAGCAACAGCTACATGGGGCACAGATGACCCAAACTACCCTCACAGCAACAGCTACATGGGGCACAGAGGACCCAAACTACCCTCACTGCAACAGCTACATGGGGCACAGAGGACCCAAACTACCCGCACAGCAAAAGCTACATGGGGCACAGAGGACCCAAACTACCCTCACAGCAACAGCTACATGGGGCACGGCGGACCCAAACTACCCTCACAGCAACAGCTACATGGGGCACAGAGGACCCAAACTACCCTCACAGCAACAGCTACATGGAGCACAGAGGACCCAAACTACATGCACAGCAAAAGCTACATGGGGCACAGATGACCCAAACTACCCTCACAGCAACAGCTACATGGGGCACAGAGGACCCAAACTACCCGCACAGCAACAGCTACATGGAGCACAGAGGACCCAAACTACCCTCACAGCAACAGCTACATGGGGCACGGCGGACCCAAACTACCCTCACAGCAACAGCTACATGGGGCACGGCGGACCCAAACTACCCTCACAGCAACAGCTACATGGGGCACAGAGGACCCAAACTACCCTCACAGCAACAGCTACATGGGGCACAGAGGACCCAAACTACCCTCACAGCAACAGCTACATGGAGCACAGAGGACCCAAACTACCCGCACAGCAACAGCTACATGGGGCACAGAGGACCCAAACTACCCTCACAGCAACAGCTACATGGGGCACAGAGGACCCAAACTACCCGCACAGCAAAAGCTACATGGGGCACAGAGGACCCAAACTACCCGCACAGCAACAGCTACATGGGGCACAGAGGACCCAAACTACCCGCACAGCAACAGCTACATGGGGCACGGCGGACCCAAACTACCCGCACAGCAACAGCTACATGGGGCACAGAGGACCCAAACTACATGCACAGCAACAGCTACATGGGGCACGGCGGACCCAAACTACCCTCACAGCAACAGCTACATGGGGCACAGAGGACCCAAGCTACCCGCACTGCAACAGCTACATGGAGCACAGAGGACCCAAACTACCCGCACAGCAACAGCTACATGGGGCACAGAGGACCCAAACTACCCTCACAGCAACAGCTACATGGGGCACAGAGGACCCAAACTACCCTCACAGCAACAGCTACATGGGGCACAGATGACCCAAACTACCCTCACAGCAACAGCTACATGGGGCACAGAGGACCCAAACTACCCTCACAGCAAAAGCTACATGGGGCACAGAGGACCCAAACTACCCGCACAGTAACAGCTACATGGGGCACAGAGGACCCAAACTACCCTCACAGCAACAGCTACATGGAGCACAGAGGACCCAAACTACCCTCACAGCAACAGCTACATGGGGCACAGATGACCCAAACTACCCTCACAGCAACAGCTACATGGGGCACAGAGGACCCAAACTACCCTCACAGCAACAGCTACATGGGGCACAGAGGACCCAAACTACCCGCACAGTAACAGCTACATGGGGCACAGATGACCCAAACTACCCTCACAGCAACAGCTACATGGGGCACAGATGACCCAAACTACCCTCACAGCAACAGCTACATGGGGCACAGAGGACCCAAACTACCCTCACAGCAACAGCTACATGGGGCACAGAGGACCCAAACTACCCGCACAGCAACAGCTACATGGGGCACAGAGGACCCAAACTACCCTCACAGCAACAGCTACATGGGGCACAGATGACCCAAACTACCCTCACAGCAACAGCTACATGGGGCACAGAGGACCCAAACTACCCTCACAGCAACAGCTACATGGGGCACAGAGGACCCAAACTACCCTCACAGCAACAGCTACATGGGGCACAGATGACCCAAACTACCCTCACAGCAACAGCTACATGGGGCACAGAGGACCCAAACTACCCTCACAGCAACAGCTACATGGGGCACAGAGGACCCAAACTACCCTCACAGCAACAGCTACATGGGGCACAGAGGACCCAAACTACCCTCACAGCAACAGCTACATGGGGCACGGCGGACCCAAACTACCCGCACAGCAACAGCTACATGGGGCACAGAGGACCCAAACTACCAGCACAGCAAAAGCTACATGGGGCACAGAGGACCCAAGCTACCCGCACTGCAACAGCTACATGGGGCACAGAGGACCCAAGCTACCCGCACAGCAACAGCTACATGGGGCACAGAGGACCCAAACTACCCTCACAGCAACAGCTACATGGGGCACAGATGACCCAAACTACCCTCACAGCAACAGCTACATGGGGCACAGAGGACCCAAACTACCCGCACAGCAAAAGCTACATGGGGCACAGAGGACCCAAACTACCCGCACAGCAAAAGCTACATGGGGCACAGATGACCCAAACTACCCTCACAGCAACAGCTACATGGGGCACGGCGGACCCAAACTACCCTCACAGCAACAGCTACATGGGGCACAGATGACCCAAACTACCCTCACAGCAACAGCTACATGGGGCACAGAGGACCCAAACTACCCTCACAGCAACAGCTACATGGGGCACAGAGGACCCAAGCTACCCGCACAGCAACAGCTACATGGGGCACAGAGGACCCAAACTACCCGCACAGCAAAAGCTACATGGGGCACGGCGGACCCAAACTACCCTCACAGCAACAGCTACATGGGGCACAGAGGACCCAAGCTACCCGCACAGCAACAGCTACATGGGGCACAGAGGACCCAAACTACCCGCACAGCAACAGCTACATGGGGCACGGCGGACCCAAACTACCCTCACAGCAACAGCTACATGGGGCACAGAGGACCCAAACTACCCGCACAGCAAAAGCTACATGGGGCACAGCGGACTCAAACTACCCTCACTGCAACAGCTACATGGGGCACAGATGACCCAAACTACCCTCACAGCAACAGCTACATGGGGCACGGCGGACCCAAACTACCCTCACAGCAACAGCTACATGGGGCACAGATGACCCAAACTACCCTCACAGCAACAGCTACATGGGGCACAGAGGACCCAAACTACCCTCACAGCAACAGCTACATGGGGCACAGAGGACCCAAACTACCCTCACAGCAACAGCTACATGGGGCACGGCAGACCCAAACTACCCTCACAGCAACAGCTACATGGGGCACAGAGGACCCAAGCTACCCTCACAGCAACAGCTACATGGGGCACAGAGGACCCAAACTACCCTCACTGCAACAGCTACATGGGGCACGGCGGACCCAAACTACCCTCACAGCAACAGCTACATGGGGCACAGATGACCCAAACTACCCGCACAGCAACAGCTACATGGGGCACAGATGACCCAAACTACCCTCACAGCAACAGCTACATGGGGCACGGCGGACCCAAACTACCCTCACAGCAACAGCTACATGGGGCACGGCGGACCCAAACTACCCTCACTGCAACAGCTACATGGGGCACAGAGGACCCAAACTACCCGCACAGCAAAAGCCACATGGGGCACGGCGGACCCAAACTACCCTCACAGCAACAGCTACATGGGGCACAGAGGACCCAAACTACCCGCACAGCAACAGCTACATGGGGCACAGAGGACCCAAACTACCCGCACAGCAAAAGCTACATGGGGCACAGCGGACTCAAACTACCCTCACTGCAACAGCTACATGGGGCACAGATGACCCAAACTACCCTCACAGCAACAGCTACATGGGGCACGGCGGACCCAAACTACCCTCACAGCAAAAGCCACATGGGGCACAGATGACCCAAACTACCCGCACAGCAACAGCTACATGGAGCACAGAGGACCCAAACTACCCGCACAGCAAAAGCTACATGGGGCACAGATGACCCAAACTACCCTCACAGCAACAGCTACATGGGGCACAGATGACCCAAACTACCCTCACAGCAACAGCTACATGGGGCACAGAGGACCCAAACTACCCGCACAGCAACAGCTACATGGGGCACAGAGGACCCAAACTACCCGCACAGCAAAAGCTACATGGGGCACAGAGGACCCAAACTACCCTCACAGCAACAGCTACATGGGGCACAGAGGACCCAAACTACCCTCACAGCAACAGCTACATGGAGCACAGAGGACCCAAACTACCCTCACAGCAACAGCTACATGGAGCACAGAGGACCCAAACTACCCTCACAGCAACAGCTACATGGGGCACAGAGGACCCAAACTACCCGCACAGCAAAAGCTACATGGGGCACAGAGGACCCAAACTACCCTCACAGCAACAGCTACATGGGGCATAGAGGACCCAAACTACCCTCACAGCAAAAGCCACATGGGGCACGGCGGACCCAAACTACCCGCACAGCAACAGCTACATGGGGCACAGATGACCCAAACTACCCTCACAGCAAAAGCTACATGGGGCACAGATGACCCAAACTACCCTCACAGCAACAGCTACATGGGGCACAGATGACCCAAACTACCCTCACAGCAACAGCTACATGGGGCACGGCGGACCCAAACTACCCTCACAGCAACAGCTACATGGGGCACGGCGGACCCAAACTACCCTCACAGCAACAGCTACATGGGGCACAGAGGACCCAAACTACCCTCACAGCAACAGCTACATGGGGCACAGAGGACCCAAACTACCCTCACAGCAACAGCTACATGGGGCACAGAGGACCCAAACTACCAGCACTGCAACAGCTACATGGAGCACAGATGACCCAAACTACCCTCACAGCAACAGCTACATGGGGCATAGAGGACCCAAAGTACCCACACAGCAACAGCTACATGGGGCACAGAGGACCCAAACTACCCGCACAGCAACAGCTACATGGGGCACAGAGGACCCAAACTACCCTCACAGCAACAGCTACATGGAGCACAGAGGACCCAAACTACCCGCACAGCAAAAGCTACATGGGGCACAGAGGACCCAAACTACCCTCACAGCAACAGCTACATGGGGCACGGCGGACTCAAACTACCCTCACTGCAACAGCTACATGGGGCACAGAGGACCCAAACTACCCTCACAGCAAAAGCTACATGGGGCACAGAGGACCCAAACTACCCGCACAGCAACAGCTACATGGGGCACAGATGACCCAAACTACCCGCACAGCAACAGCTACATGGGGCACAGAGGACCCAAACTACCCACACAGCAACAGCTACATGGGGCACAGAGGACCCAAACTACCCTCACAGCAACAGCTACATGGGGCACAGAGGACCCAAACTACCCTCACAGCAAAAGCTACATGGAGCACAGAGGACCCAAACTACCCTCACAGCAACAGCTACATGGAGCACAGAGGACCCAAACTACCCTCACAGCAACAGCTACATGGGGCACGGCGGACCCAAACTACCCTCACAGCAACAGCTACATGGGGCACGGCGGACCCAAACTACCCTCACAGCAACAGCTACATGGGGCACAGAGGACCCAAACTACCCTCACAGCAACAGCTACATGGAGCACAGAGGACCCAAACTACCCACACAGCAACAGCTACATGGGGCACGGCGGACTCAAACTACCCTCACAGCAACAGCTACATGGGAGCACAGAGGACCCAAACTACCCTCACAGCAACAGCTACATGGGGCACGGCGGACCCAAACTACCCTCACAGCAACAGCTACATGGGGCACAGAGGACCCAAACTACCCTCACAGCAACAGCTACATGGAGCACAGAGGACCCAAACTACCCACACAGCAACAGCTACATGGGGCACGGCGGACTCAAACTACCCTCACAGCAACAGCTACATGGGAGCACAGAGGACCCAAACTACCCTCACAGCAACAGCTACATGGGGCACGGCGGACCCAAACTACCCTCACAGCAACAGCTACATGGGGCACAGAGGACCCAAACTACCCACACAGCAACAGCTACATGGGGCACGGCGGACCCAAACTACCCTCACAGCAACAGCTACATGGGGCACGGCGGACCCAAACTACCCTCACAGCAACAGCTACATGGGGCACGGCGGACCCAAACTACCCTCACAGCAACAGCTACATGGGGATCGGCGGACCCAAACTACCCTCACAGCAAAAGCCACATGGGGCACGGCGGACCCAAACTACCCTCACAGCAAAAGCCACATGGGGCACGGCGGACCCAAACTACCCTCACAGCAAAAGCCACATGGGGCACGGCGGACCCAAACTACCCTCACAGCAAAAGCCACATGGGGCACGGCGGACCCAAAGCCACTAATGATGACCCCACCTTTGATCTCAGGATCCACTTAAAAAAAAAAAAAAAAAGCACCTAAGAGGGGTATGTAGGCTGCCATATCTATTTCCTTTTAAACAATACCAGCTTACTGGCTATAAAGTATTATATAGCAGTGTTAGGAAGTCTTGCCCAAGGACCTTTTACTGAACTGGTACTGACCCAGCCAGGATTCCAACCCTGGTCCTCCATGTCAAAGGCAGAGCTAGATCCAGCCACTCTTGTCCTGCTGATCCTCTGCCACTAATACGTTTAGCCATAGACCCTGAACAAGCATGCAGCAGATCAGGTGCTTCTGACATTGTCAGATCTGACATGTTCCTCTTCCCAGGGGTCCCACAAAAAAACCCAAAACAAAAAGAAAAAAAAAATACAATTTGAAGCAAGTTGAGAATCAGCGTTCTTGCAAAAATCGAATAGATTTTTACAATAATGGTGTACGGTGGATTGGTTTGTTTTTTCAAACAATACAATAAATGAAGAAAATTAATTCCAGTTAAAAGTAAATGTAAAACAAAAAGAAAAAACGTGTATGGTTATGGCCACCTTTGAGTCACTATTCCCTGACCCCTGCCTTAGCCTTAGCCCCTGAACAGGCATGCAGACCAGACGTTTCTGACCAGATTAGCTGCATGGTAGAAGTGATACAAGTGCTTTCTAGCTGGAACACATTTCTTGGGGCAAAAGCAGGTTCCCACTCCACAGTAGGCACAACAGGATCGCACAAAAACTCCCCAGCGCTTGCTGTCACAGCCAGTCCAGATGCTTGCATCCCAATCAGGGTAAGGGCTTATTTCCACTACACGCAGACTGGATGCAGAAAAACTGACTCCAATGAATTTCCTATGGGCCTGTTTCCACTAAACGTGAATTTTCTGATGCAGATTTTCCCATAGGCATTCATTGGAGTCAGTTTTTCTGCATCCATTCTGCATTCAATCTGCGTGTAGTGGAAACAGGCCCTAAGCCTGAACCGGTTTCAGCCTTGCACCACAATGGCTATCATTCATAAAAGGAGCTGTCGGTAAGGGGAATCATGCGGGAAAACACCGCTGCCGGTATTTTAGACTTCTGGGTGGGCATTCATAAAGATGTATCCGTGTGCGGTAGCAGTGCGGAGATTCCCCGAACTAGGCTGGCGGTAGGCTTGCGGAGACACGGAAGCTGCCGAGTTGATACATTTCTCCGTGTTCTGCTCTGCTGCAGCTGCCTGGGAGGTCTGTGTGTCTCCATTCACTTACATTGGTATCGCCACATCAGAGGGAGCGGTACTTCCCGACCTCACACCGCTTGCGGTGATCTTCATGAATTAACATTTTGCTACATTTGTTCCGATAATCGCCGCACAAGGCGGTGATTTATCACTCTGCTCGGTAGTGTCATTTTTTCATGCGGAAAGAGCCTTTATGAATGCTGACTTTGCTAAGTGGTCGGTAAAGTCAGCTGTTTTAAGCATTGCCGCATGCGGAAATGCTTTATGAATGATAGCCTATGTACACATCTAAAGAGTCATTGTTATATGAGCCTAGGACGTGAATACTGACTCATCTGTGACTGGATAGTCATCTGTGGATGGGTAGTGGACTGGTTAATATGACACTGAAGCAGGGGGGGGGGGGGGGGGGGGGGGGAAATAATAATAATAAAAACGTATGATATTATGAATTTTACGTGTGGTACGGATAATTCATACAACATTAGCAGCAGTTTATAGCTTTTTTTTTTTTTTTAATTTATAACATTGCACCATTCTCTAATATTTGCAGTTTACAAACTACACTCTGTATTTGAAACTATGAAACAGAGCAGAGCTAATGACCCTTTGAACTTTCCTGCACTAAAACCTTAAACAAGAAACAGCAAGAGACTGATTGAGATAAGTGCTTCAGAAAACAGCACTGTAACTGACCAAGCTTGGTCGGAGAACTCAGAGAGGCTCTTTTGCACAGATAACTAAAATGCCTTAACTCTTCCTGTACTGGAAACAATATGAAACTCATCTTTGCTTCTAATGTTCTATTTCTTAGCTGTACTACACATACAAATCCTTATATCATAATTTTATTTTCACTTCAGATTTGCATTAAAGGCTCTGCCTCTGACACAGGAGACCAGGGTTCAGATCTCAGCCCTGCCTGTTCAGTAAGCCAGCAACTATTCAGTAAGGAGACCTTGGGCTAGATCAGGCATGGGCAAACTTGGCCCTCCAGCTGGGAACTACAAGTCCCACAATGCGTTACAGGAGTCTGACAGCCACAGTCATGACTGAAAGGCAAATGCATTGTGGGACTTGTAGTTCCGTAACAGCTGAAGGGCCGAGTTTGCCCATGCCTGGGCTAGATTCTCCAACACTGCTACTGTCAACTGAGTGAGCCCCCTAGTGGCTGCAGCTTAAGCGCTTTGAGTCCACCAGGAGCAAATGTTATGTGTCTTGTGGCTGTTTTTAGGTGTTACATTAAAGTTGTTTTAGAATTTCAAGCACTACTGATCATCCTTCTGATGCAACGTGGTGATGGTAACCGGACTGGTTTCATCTTCAGCACCAGGTGACTGCAGGCTAACCCTGCATGGGATGCAAGCATCTGGACTGGCTGTTGACAGAAAGTGCAAAGTTTTTTTGTAAGATTAGCTGCATGCTTGTTTCAGGTGTGATTTAGACACTACTTATGCCAGGCAACTGGCATTGTTTAAAAGGAAGTTAAAGCGGAACCAAACCAAACATAATTTTTTTTTATTTAAAATGTTTAGTTGTACCACTCTGACACATACAAAGATAAACACTCCAAGCCTATAAGCATTTCAGTGCATGCTTTTCACAACTAGGGTTATACAGGTCGCAGCCATTACTTCTGAGCTTAGTAGGAGGTTTTAGATCATGGGTGTGTTTGTCATCCGCTACCCTCCCTCACAGGGGCGTGGTCTATGTGAAATCTCACACAAGCTGAGATCACCTCCCCTGTGACATCATCAGTAGCAGCCTGTGTTTTGTTTTTTATCTCCACCACCAGTCTGCCGGATTCTGTCCTGGCAATATGAAAGGAAGGGAGAGGTTCCTCCAATAAATGTAAAATATTTTATATTTCTCATCATGCAGCTGAAAAAAGGCTGCTATTTATTATTATAAGTTAGAAAATAGATTTCTGAAATCTAGTATTTTTAATTTGGGTCCACTTTAAACAGGTTAGCCTCCATTTGTGTCTAAGTCCAGTTGTCCTTCATTGTTATCTTTCTCTAATACATAACAGCCTGTATTTTCTTTTTAGGAAATGCCAGGCTCAGGTATGGAGACTATAATGCACAGCAGTGGTTCAGTGTGTACTCCTCTTACCAGAACCTCCGGTACCGTGGCAATCATTCAGTTCTGCCAGGAGCTGGTTGTAGTCATCCTGATGGGCGATCCAGTTATCCTGAAATAGGAAGAAGCTTGAGTGCAGAGTCCTTACTAAAGAGGGTCGATGAGATGCTAATACTATAGGCATGCAAATGTAAGACTATTATAGCGAAAAAAGTTAGCATTTAGAATCTGACAGCACCAACTGGTTTTGCTTTATATTGTGTTTGGCTACCACTTAAGGACCAGGGGATTTTCTTCTGATCGGTGCTGCGTGGACTCTCCAGCCCGCAGCACCGATCAGGAAATAGCCAGGGCGATCAGACTCCCCCCCCCCCCTATTTTCCCCACTAGGGGGGGGATGTCCTGATGGGGGGGTCTGATCGCCGCCGGCTACCCGTGCTTTCCAGGGGGGGCTCTTCAAAGCCCCCCTCCGCAGCGCTTTCCGCCCTCCCCAGCTTTCCCTCCCTCTCCCTTACCCTCTGGGCGGCGCAGGACGGATATCCGTCCTGCGCCTGATAGGATAGGCTTCTGCCTATCAGATTTCGGCGATCCCTGGCCAATCAGAGGCCGGGGATCGCCGATCTACGTCACGGCGCTGCTGCACAGCAGCGGCGTGTGATGTAAACAGCTGGGATTTCTTCCCCGCGTGTTTACATTTTGCCGGCGAGCCGCGATCGGCAGCTCTCCGGCTGTTCACGGAGACACACTCCGTGAACTGGCATGGAAACCATGCTATACCACTAATGACCCGCCGACGCCTATGGGCGTTAGGCGGTCGTTAACCTCCTGAGCGATAATCCCGAGCTCAGCTCGGGGTATGTCGCGCAGGAGGAGTTCTCAGGCCCTGGTGGGCCGATTTGCATAGTTTTTTTTTTGTTACACGCAGCTAGCACTTTGCTAGCTGTGTGTAACTTCCGATCGCCGCCGCTCGCCGCCGATCCGCCGCTACCCGCCGTGCAGCCCCCCCCCCCCCCCCTTGCGCAGCCTGGCCAATCAGTGCCAGGCAGCGCTGAGGGGTGGATCGGAACTCCCTCTGATGTCACGACGTCCATGACGTCATCCCGCCCCGTCGCCATGGCGACCGGGGAAGACCAGCAGGAAATCCCGTTCTGAACGGGATTTCCTGCTTACTCTGATCGACGAAGGCGATCGGAGTGGGTGGGGGGATGCCACTGCGCTGCGGCTATCATGTAGCGAGCCCTGGGCTCGCTACATGATTTAAAAAATAAAAAAAAAAAAATAATAAAAAAAAAAAAAAAAATTTAAAATAGTGCTGCGCCACCTCCTGGGCGATATAATTGTATCGCCCAGAGGGTTAAGTGGTTAAAACAGACCTGAACTCAGAACTTCCTCTCTGCTCTAAAAGATAAGCCACAGCATAATAACCTTTAACATTTCTTTGTTACAGCTGAAACAAATCCTGCACTAAATCTGCAGTGTATCTACTTCCTGCTTTCATGGAAGCAGAAACATTGTTAAGATCCTGGCAGAGGAGATTCCTGAGCTAACACAGCTGAGAGATCAAATTACAGTGGTGATTAGTCACAGAGGAGGGGGGATTAGACAGGCTAAACTCTCTAAATACATACAGGATGCAATTCTCTCTGTTTTTCTGTCCTGTGCAAGCGTTTAGCTCCACTTTAAGACAAATCCAGACTCAATTCGTACCTCGTGGTTGATGGCAGCTCCCAGGCCGAGGGTGTTGTTCTTTACTTGCACTTTGATGTGTTCGGTGGATCCTTGTTCCTGAGCCCCGAGTCCCTGACATAAGAGAAAACACACTGGTCTTATATCATCCAAATGAATATTTCACTAAAACTTTTCATTCACCGTATAGATTGGCTACACAACCCCACTATGGATTATTTGGGGGGCTTCGATACGGCAAAGAAGAGATGGAGCTCAACAAATCTTTACTGACATCTTCCCATTTGGGAAAGATCCTGATGGACCTATGCTAAAGTGACCTTGTAATGAGAGGGAAACGGAGGCTGTTATATAGATGAAGTGTAGGAAATGTAATATACCAGTACTTTTCGGACGATAAGACGCTCCTGACCATAAGACACACCTTAGAGAACAAAGACCTGGGGGAAAATATATACTAAACCTGGTGCATCCATGGTGAAGGGGTATCTTGTGGATTATGCCCCCTTTGTATCCCCCATGCCCCCTTGTACCTCGTGTCTCCCTGTGTCCTCTCCTCTGTCCTTGTGTGTTGTCCTCTATGTCCCTTTGTGTCAGCCTTATGTCCTCCTCTGTGTCCCTTTGTGTCCTCCTCTGCGTGGGCACAGTACAGGGAGTCCCTGACATTGCAGCGGATTGGAGGTTCATATTGGCAGGCATTCATTGGCAGGCAAGTCAGGAACTCCCTGCATTTGGACTCTAAGATGCAGTGACTTTTTTTCCCCAACTTTTGGGGGGAGAAAAAGTAAGTCTTATAGTCCAAAAAATAAAGTGTTTACAGCTTTGTGGAATTTGAGAAGTTATGGAATAATTCATTTGGGGCAAGCAGCACGATACAAAAAGTTCTGAATGGAAATATTTGGATAATACATACTAGACTGAATACAAAACACAGCCTTGCATTCATAGCATCAAACTCCTTGTGTGAGGCATTAACTGCTGCAATCAGTGATACCATAACACCAAGCACATTTACTTTGCTACAAAAGAGAATATTCCAACACCAAGTCAGCATGGAAAACACAAGTTGTAATATATACTTCAGCCAGTAGATGTCAGCAGAAAACCAAAAAAGCAGAAAAGCAAGTATTCAAAGTTTCCCTGAGGGGGAAAAAAAAAAAAAAAAAGTCAAAATGTACTTTTTTGATCAATTAAAAAAACCAAAACTATAAAAAAAGAAAAATTAAGATTGCAGCAGCAATCAGATACCACCAAAAGAAAGCTCTACTTGTGAGAATAAAAGGAAGTAATATTCATTTGAGTGCTAAGTTGTATGACTGTGCAATAAACTGTTGAAGTTGTGAAGTGCCGAATTGTAAAAAATGGCCTGGTCATTGGGGGGAGGAGGGGTATATACCTCTGGCCCTCAAGTGGTTAAGATTTCAATATTGGCATCTCACCTTGCCCTTGGACCAGCCCATTCTCTCCAGCATTTTCTGCCCAAACTTGGACTCATCCTTGCTCCAGGCACTATTTCGTGGATCCACCGACCACTTCTGCTTCCTGCGGGCTGAAGGCAAACACGTGATAAATTAAAGCACCCAACTCATTTTGCAAAATATTGGGCAACACTCTCTCTCTTGAGAAGAAAGGTTAGGGTGGAGACATCCTGCATGTGGTGTCTCTGCCGACATGTGCTGCAAAATGTTGAACGATGCCTCTTTTGCATTCGGTGTTCAGCTCTCGCTGTAGTTGTACTGGAGAAACAATAGCGTAATATGTGCAGAGAAGTCTTTCCAGCGACCCTATATTAATCAGGTGCTGCTTGGCCTAGGAAGGAAATTTGAGCTTCGCTATCGCTTTGGTGAAATGAGTGCCACGTGAAATGCGTGCCCTGCTCTCAATCCGCACTACTCTGGGCCTGCGTGGGTTACCTCAAAAGCACAAGCCAGCGAACACTTTGATTCCAACGCAGGAGACTTGGGCGCAGCAGTGAGTAACTTATAATTCGGCCACCAGTAATTGCTGGAAGCTGAATTATTTCATTCCCCTCCATCCATGGCGCCCTGGAGGGGAAATAGTATTTAACATCAATGGGAATTTGTGCACGAGCAGGATAAGCCATACAGGCTGTAGCCTGCGCCAATTCCTCTCGTTCTCCCAGCCGGTGAGCCCTATGCTTCCTGATTACTGAGGGAATCGCCTGTCTTCTGTGACTTGCTTGTGCATGGCTGCAACGCTAAACTATCACCCAGGCTTCATAGAAATGTGGACAGACAAGCGCACTATCTGCATTGACTGGTGAGACCTATGCTTCCTGTGCAAGCTGTAGCATGATTATTGCATGCAAATCTCTGCATATTGAGCACTGTACATTGTGATTTAGCTTAAACGTTATCTGTGCCTGCTTGCTGAAGCATTGACAGGAAAAAAAGGACTACCAACCATTGACTGAATTAAGATAAAGTACCATAGTATACTTTTTGCGCTTGAAGTATGACCATTTCTGATATAGTAAACTACTTTCCCTGTCCCTAGGAGTTTACTATAAAGGGATTCTACAGTATTACCGTTCCTACTGACAGAATGTGCCGTCTGTGAACTGCAATAATAAAGACACTGAAGTGGGAAAAAAAAATACCGGTATGATATAATGATTTGTATGTGTAGTACAGCTAAGAAATAAAACATTAGCAGCAGATATATGAGTCTAATATTGTTTCCAGTACAGGAAGAGTTAAAGAGGAACTGTAACGACAAAACGGCCCCTGGGGGGTACTCACCTCGGGTGGGGGAAGCCTCAGGATCCTAATGAGGCTTCCCACGCCGTCCTGCGTCCCTCGGGGGTCTCGCTGTAGCCCTCCGTACAGCTGTGACGCAATATTTACCTTCCTGGCTCCTGCGCAGGCGCTCTGATGCCTCTCGGCGCCGAAGTAGGCGGAAATACCCGATCACCGTCGGGTCTGCTCTACTGCGCAGGCGCAAGTTTCCGGCGCCTGCGCAGTAGAGCGGACCCGACGGAGATCGGGTATTTCCGTCTATTTCCGTGCAGAAAGTCGCCACAGCGCCCCCGCTGGAGCCAGCAAAGGTAAATATTGAACTGACAGTCGGCACAGTCGCCGGCTGTTCGGAGGGCTGCGGCGAGACCCCCGTGGGACAGAGGACGGCGTGGGAAGCCTCATTAGGATCCGGAGGCTTCCCCCACCCGAGGTGAGTACCCCCCAGGGGAGATTTTTAATGTTACAGAGTCTCTTTAAGAAACTCCAGTTATCTATGCAAAAGAGCCATTGAACTCCACGACTTTCAAAATCGCAGAGCGCTCTGTCTTCTGAAGCTTGTTATCTCAACTGTCAGTCACTGTATCTTATTTTTCTCTGCAGAGGACAGGTCAAACGTTCACTGGCCTGCTCTGTAAAATCATTTAGAATGCTGAGTAGTGTGTAAACTGTAAATATTAGAGAATGATGCAATGTTATAAAAAACACTATATAACTGAAAATAAAAATATGAGAATATTTTCTTTGCTGCTAATGTTCTAGTAATTATCCGCACTGCACAACCAATTCATTATATCATTTTTTTCACTTCAGTGTCTCTTTAAAGGGAAGGTTCAGGGACGCTGTGAAAAAAACAAAAATCCAAATCCACTTACCTGGGGCTTCCTCCAGCCCGTGGCAGGCAGGAGGTGCCCTCGTCGCGGCTCCGCAGGCTCCCGGTCTCCTCCGGTGGCGCGCCCGACCTGGCCAGGCCGGCTGCCAGGTCGGGCTCTTCTGCGCTCCAACGTGCGGCTCACGGGTGCGCGCTGACGTCATCGGACGTCCTCCGGGCTGTTCTGCGCAGGCTCAGTAGTTCTGAGCCTGCGCAGAACAGCCCGGAGGACGTCCGATGACGTCAGCGCGCACCAGTGAGCCGCACATTGGAGCGCAGAAGAGTCCGACCTGGGAGCCGGCCTGGCCAGATCGGGCGTGCCACCGGAGGAGACCGGGAGCCTGCGGAGCCGCGACGAGGGCACCTCCTGCCTGCCACGGGCTGGAGGAAGCCCCAGGTAAGTGGATTTGGATTTTTGTTTTTTTCACAGCGTCCCTGAACCTTCCCTTTAAAGAGACTCCGTAACAAAAATTGCATCCTGTTTTTTATCATCCTACAAGTTCCAAAAGCTATTCTAATGTGTTCTGGCTTACTGCAGCACGTTCTACTATCACCATCTCTGTAATAAATCAACTTATCTCTCTCTTGTCAGACTTGTCAGCCTGTGTCTGGAAGGCTGCCAAGTTCTTCAGTATTGTGGTTCTGTGATGCATCTCCCCCCTCCAGGTCCCTCTCTGCACACTGCCTCTGTGTTATTTAGATTATGGCAGGTTCTCTCTGCTCTATTATCTTTTAGAAGCTGGATAAATCCTCCTCTGAGCTGGCTGGGCTTTCACACACTGAGGAATTACATACAGGAAGAGCTGTCTGCACTCTGCAGGAAGAAAAAGCCTGACACTTCAGTGGAAGATAGCTGCAGGGGGAAAGAAACACACAAATGATGTCTTGAGATTAAAAAGGAAGGCTGTATACAGCCTGCTTGTGTATGGATGTATTTTCTATGTGTGGACATACTGTACATCAACCTACTTCCTGTTTTGGTGGCCATTTTGTTTGTTTATAAACAACCTTTTTAAAACTGTTTTTAACCACTTTTAATGCAGCGAGGAGCGGCGAAATTGTGACAGAGGGTAATAGGAGATGTCCCCTAACACACTGGTATGTTTACTTTTGTGCGATTTTAACAATACAGATTCTCTTTAACACTAGTTAGTGCTTCAGGCCCAAAATCACAAACTTACCTCACGTCATCCGTGAGACAAATGATCGGATGATGGGACCCTCGGGAAGTCTGCCGACGCGCTCCTGTCTGCGAACAAGTGTGGCTGCACTGCACAGGATGCCTCACACCCACACAGCAACCAGAGACGCTAACAATAAAATTCTTTAGGCAATCAATTTTCTGATATGATCGTTATATCAATCATTTGGGGCCACTAAAAGGAGTAAAGATGGCCATACATCAAGCGATTTTGGTGGCTGATCAACCAAGGAACAGATCTCTAACTGATAGGAAGGAGATTTGTTGGTCACCATAAACATCAGGCCAATTCCCGATCGATTTCATCATAAAAACTTTCGGGCATTGGCCTATTATTGATATATAATGCGTCACCGCCCTGGGGCTTCGGCCGCATTTGTCATTCGCGATAATTGCACACCTTATCGAGCATGTTGGCCCAAGATTTTCCAGCACATCTGTTCCATATGTCACATGCGTGCAACCAAAAATTGGTTGAATTGTTGATCTTGGCACTGGCACCAATTTTCATCAGATTCCATAATAATTATCGAATCTGATGGTCGATTGGACACCAAGTCTACAGATGTATGGCCAAGTTGCTTTCCAATTCAATCAAATTAATGCAATCAATTCGGTAATCGTACTTTTAATTATTATCTGGAGTTCTGCAACAGAGCGCTGTGTTCAGGAACTTCCCAGCACAGAACAGCAGACAGCACGTGAGGAGAGGACCAGAACTCCAGTTACCCCCCAATCAGGGAAGAGGATCACGTGACCACACTTACGCTCAGCCAGCATCGCCATGGCAAACCGGAGCCGGTAGACGCTCTCACGCCGTGTGACAAGCAATGTGTGGACAGCCGGGGGGCGCGGTAAAGTGACGACACTCGCCTACGACATTAGTGTCCGCGCTGCAGGCGCCATTTTGTCGTGGTCTGCTGTACTGCGAAGCACGTAGAGTCGGTCTCTGGAAACATGCCGCCTGGGTGTCACGCTGAGGCGATCATGTGACGTCACGGTAGGCGGAGTAGTAGTCAGGGAGCACGTGTTGCACTGGGGAGGCGGGACTGGCAAGTCCTTATAGTAGAGATGGGAAGTTCGGATCTTTTCAATGATCCGGATGATTCGAATCGGATCATTGAAGAGATCCGGATCTTTGATTCGAATCTCGGATCATTTTACTACCGGAAGCATTTGGGGGTGAAATGAACAGCAGGACAGGTCTGTGGACAGGAGAAGGGGAGGGGTGTGGACACACAGAGAAGGGGAGAAGATGGACAGAGGGCAGGGAGTGGACAGAGATGGGAGGAGGGACGAGCAGAGAGCAGAAATGTTTGCACGTAATACCCACATGCTGAAGTCATATGCTTTACATGTATTTCACCTATATGTTCATCTGTACACTTTGAAAGAAAAGGTCGCACAGTGAAAGAAAGCATTCCCAGAAGATAAGTGCAGCTGTTTAGTGCCGAGTGCAGGAGGATTATATTGCCTTTCAATCACAGTGTCTGCAAAGTTACTGAGCTGTGCTGAGCCAAAAGCTTCCAATGTGATCACTATGCAGCACTACGGAACAGACAGCCTATAATGAGCAGCACGTTATAGCCAGTATGTGTGCTCTACACATATCTGGCAGTGGCACCCATGTCCCCTCTCTCTCATCTACCTGTCTCCCTGCAAGGCTGCCTCCCCTCCAACTCAGCAATCCATCCCTGCTCTGCTTCCCGAACCCCGCTGCCCGCTGAGAGGGGGCGTGTCGCTCTTGGCCCCGCCCCTTTTGCGATCCGAATCACTCATTTTGATGATTCGGATGATCGACTCATAAAATAGATTAGGATCAAAGATCCGAATCGTTCATGATCCGGACAACACTACCTTATAGTTATAGTCTCTCTAACCTGCTATACTACAGTCAGCAAGTGCTGTGCATGGGGTGTGTTCATTGATTCCACTGGGGCTACTTGCACACTATGGCCCTTGATCAATTCACTTGCCCCTACCTTTTTCTTTTGTACAAAATGTTACATCTTCAGTTTTAAATGGACCTGAACCCTTGCACAGGACAGAAGGAAATCAGAGAGTAATGCACCCTGTATGTATTTAGAGAGTTTAGCTCAGGCAGGGGCAAACTTGGCACTCCAGCTGTTAAGGAACTACAAGTCCCACAATGCATTGCAGGAGTCTGACAGCCACAGTCATGACTCAAAGGCAAATGCATTGTGGGACTTGTAGTTCCATAACAGCTGGAGGGCCAAGTTTGCCCATGCCTGGTTTAGCCTGTAATTTCCCATCCTCTGTGACTAATCACCACTGTAATTTGATTTTTTAGCTGTGTCAGCTGGCTGCCTGGGCAGAGCAGCTAATTTGTACACACAGGATGTTAACCCTATGTCTGCTTTCATGAAAGCAGGAAGTAGACACTGCAGATTTATTGCAGGATTTGTTTCAGCTGTAACAAAGAATTTTTTTTTCTTTAAAGATTATTATGCTGTTGCTTATCCTTCAGAATACAGAGGAAGTTCTGAGTTCAGGTCCTCTTTAAAGAGACACTGAAGCGAAAAAAAAAATATGATATTATGATTTCTATGTATAGTACAGCTAAGAAATAAAACATTAAGATCAGATACATCAGTCTAATTGTTTCCAGTACAGGAACTCCAGTTGTTATCTCTATACAAAAAAGCCATTATCTCTACGACTTTCAAAAGTCGTGGAGAGGGCTGTTTTCTGACTTTTATCTCAACTGTTAGTTAACTATTTACTTTTCCTCTGCCAGAGGAGAGGTTATTAGTTCACAGACTGCTCTGAAAGAATCATTTTGAATGCTGAGAGTTTTGTAATCTGCACATATTAGAGAATGATGCAATGTTAGAAAAAACACTATATACTTGAAAATAAAAATATGAGAATATTTTCTTTGCTGCTAATCTTCTAGTAATTATTCATAGTACACAACCAATTCATTATATCATATATTTTTTTTCGCTTCAGTGTCTCTTTAAAGGAGCACTATAGCTAATGAGTAGTGATGGGCTCAAGACTCCTTAACACTGCAGGGTGGCCTCTTGAGCGCGTCCCAGTGGCTGCAGCTCTTGAGCGCTTTGAGTCCGACAGGAGAAAAGTGCTATACAAATGTTCAGATTATTATTATTATTACGAATAGCCCTGCCTTTCGCAATCGTAATTTCGATTATGATTTGCTGGCCGTAGCAGAGTAGGTTACGTTGCCGCCTACAGTTGATACAGTCCACGTTGCGTTCCATCGCAGCTACATCACCCCCATGCTTCTTCCTTCAATCCCAGAAAGAGGAAGAAGTCGTTATGGCAAACTCTATACCTGCATTTAAAGGGGGCTTAGATGCTTTCCTTGCGTTGAAAGACATCCATGGCTACAATTGCTAGGTAATGCCTAATGATGTTGATCCAGGGATTTTATGTGATTGCCATCTGGAGTCGGGGAGGATTCTTTTTTCCCTTTTGGGGCTAATTGGACCATGCCTTGTAAGAGTTTTTCACCTTCCTCTGGATCAACAGGGATATGTGAGGGAGCAGGCTGGTGTTGTACTTTGTTCTCTGGTTGAACTCGATGGACGTATGTCTTTTTTCAACCCAAATAACTATGTAACTATGTAAGTGGTGTGACGTACAACGCGGCGTGGAGCGCATAAGCTTCATTCAGAGAGATGAGTAAGTTAACTCCCTCTGCCGCGGCCGGCAAGTAATAATCGAAATAACAGTTACAAACGGCGAGGCTGTTCGTAAGCCCATCACTTCTAATGAGGCATTTTGTAATCGATAGAAAAAGGCTAGGTTCACAGTGGGACTTTGGGTTGCATTCCCTGTATAACTTGAACAAAAAAGTTGTGAATTTTAGGTGGCATACAGTGAAGCATACAACCAATGAAAAGTGTGCTTCACTGCCTTTGTCAATGCACGCATTATGCGATATCTCACGCTCGGCCCCACTTGTCCCGAATCTCATGCGGCCGCGCCAGACAGTGTAGTGTCCCCTCCGATGGTCCAGATGGAGCTTGGGGCAGATGCATTACCACCATAGGCTATATGGGGAACGCACCTATTCTTCCGGGATTATCACGGACTGCACAGAAGTGCGGGACGCTTACCACAATGGGCTCAATTCACAATCATTTTCCGCATGCGGAAATGCACTTGCGGTAAATTCCAGACTGAAAAAAGGCCATCTTGACATTCACAAAAGTTTACGCATGATTATTTACCGCATGCGTAGAAGTGTACGCATTGTTTTCCCCGCATGCGTAAAAAGTCTGTAAAAGTCGGTAATTCCCGCAAAAAAATTTAAATTCACAAACTAAAAGGGGCGCATTAACTACCGATTTTATATCACCTACAAGTACTTGGTGATATATTTCGCTTCCCATTGACTTAAATGAAGCCTTGAGTGCTGTGTTTGCTGGACTTTTTTTTCTCGCATGGTTTCCGCATGTTTGCTATGTAATTACGCATGTTTCCTTAAAAAATTTTACGCATTGTTCCCGTATGCGGAAAATTTTTAATGAATGTGGAAAAAATGCGGAAATTATCACTGGCGGTTATGTAGCGTTAAAAAAATCAGAGAATGGACAAGTGGGAACAGCCTTCCTATTACAGTGCGACTTTCTGCATAAAGATGCCCCCATAAAGTCACACCGCAACATCCCCACTGTGAACCTAGCCATAATAAAGCATGCATGGATGAAAGTTTTGAAAAGGAAAAAAAAAAGTTACTCACTGTGCGCTGCTATGGCCGTAATTCCTATTACGACCTATGGTGGCGCCGGCTGCGCCCAAATCTCTCCACGGTTTGATTTTAGTAATTTTTCTATCGTAAAAAATGGGAAAATCCTTCTTAGCATTTCCCATTTTAAGTGTGGCTATTTTGAAGCCAATCCTGATGTCATTTCCTCCCTTACGCTCCTCTGCCTGATTGTGTATGCATTGCCTGCCCTTCACTATAGAAAGTGCATTGTCTCAGCATGAGAAATATTGGCCAATCAGAGAGGAACAGAGGTGTGGGAAGGGGAAAGAGGCTTCAGCCAATCAGGCTGCATTAGTTAAATCTGAGAGGGAAGTAGAGTAGCAAAAAAGGACAACCCAGCATGCCCTGCAACTTCCTTTTTGTGTAACAAATGTTGTGTGTACCAAATAAGAGTCAGGTAAACTGGGGAATGATCATTTATCAACAAGAAAAGTAACAGTAATTTTAACTTTTGGATTGCCTGATTAGCATCCTTATTACTTGTTTACCAGATAAAAATAAATAATTGATTTTATTCCTGACAGTTACTTAAAGAGAACCTGTACTTAAAAAGGCCCTCGGGTGGGATACTTACCTCAGGAGGGGGAAGCTTTAGGGTCCCAATGAGGCTACCCCCTCCCCTGTAGATTCGGAGAATTCAGCGCTGGCTCCCCCGAAACCCCCCCTCCCCTCCCTTGACAAGCTTGACAAGTGCTGATTTATTTACCTCCCCGGGATCCAGCACAGGTGCACTAGCGGCTCTTCGTTTGGGTAAGGCGGAAATAGCTGAACGCGATCGTATCCGCGTTACGGCGCAGACACATAGGACTCTCGCCTGCACAGTACAGCGGATCTGATCGGGTTCGGGCTATTTCCGCCTTACCCAACGGAGAGCCGCTAGTGCGCCTGTGCTGGATCGTAGTAGGTAAGTATTTACCTTACTGCGGTTTGGGGGGGCTGCAGTGCTGAATTGCCAGGACACCAGAGGACGGGGGAAGCCTTGTTAGGATCCAGAGGTAATTATCCCAGCCAATCAAGAATAGAATATTCTTCAACAAAAACTGACTTAGGCCCAGTGCACACCGAGCGGTTTTTGGAGCGATCCGCCGGCCGCATCCGCCTCTAAAAACGCTTGTCTAATGTATTGCAATTGGATGGTGCACACCGGCGGTTTGCGTTTTTTGCCAAGCCGCAAACACGCCTCCTGCTGCGCGTTTGCGGTTTTCGGAAGCGTTTCGTCCTCAATGTAAAGTATAGGAAAACCGCAAACCGCTCTGAAAAACGCTAGTTCAGAGCGGTTTGCCAGGTATTTTTGTTACAGTAGCTGTTCTGTAACAGCTTTTACTGTAACAATATGTGTAATCTGCTACACAAAAACGCACGCAAAACCGCTAGGTATGTTTAGAAAACCTCTCTAAACATACCTAGAATCGCTCTGAAATCAGCTCCCAAAACCGCTAGCGTATTGCGGATCTGCTAGCGGTTTTGGTGTGCACTGGGCCTTAGGCCTGGTGCACACCAGAGGAGTTTTTCTGAGTGTTTTGAGTTTTTAAATCTGCTGCTAATGTTATCCTATGTGTCTGTGCACACTGGAGCAATGAGGTTTTGTAAAAAAAAAACATAGCATTACATTGGGAAGAGCTTTTGAAACCTCTAGCGTTTGGGTGCTACAAGTTTTTAAAAGCTCTTCCCAATGTAATGCTATGGGTTTTTTTTTTTTACAAAACCTCATTGCTCCAGTGTGCACAGACACATAGGATAACATTAGCAGCAGATTTAAAAACTCAAAACGCTCAGAAAAACTCCTCTGGTGTGCACCAGGCCTTAAAGAGGAACTGCAGTGAAAATAATTTACTGAAAAAAGTGCTTAATTTTTACAATAATTATTTATAAATTATTCAGTCAGTGTTTGCCCATTGTAAAATCTTTGCTATCCCTAAGGCCTGGTGCACACCAGAGTGGTTCGGCTGCGTCTTGCGATCCGCTTGCGGCTGCAGATACGCTTAGGTAATGCATTTCAATGGGCTGGTGCACACCAGAGCGGGAGGCGTTTTGCAGAAACGAATCCTCCCGGGGTGAGGCATTTTTTGGATTCGTGTTAGGTATAGGACAAAAGCAAACCGCTCTGAAAAACGGCACTTCAGAGCAGCTTTGCCGGCGTTTTTGTTACAGAAGCTGTTCAGTAACAGCTTTACTGTAACAATATATGAAATCTACTACACCAAAACCGCTACACAAAACCCCTAAACGCTAGCTGAAACGCTACAGAAAAAGAAGAAAAGCGTTTCAAAATCTGCTAGCTAATCTGCACCAGGCCTAAATTACATTCTGAAAATTATCGCATGGGGACATCTTTACTGCTGGCAGGTGATGTCTGTGGAAGGAGATGCTTCTTTTTTTGGCAATTGGAAAAAGCTGTTATTTCCCACACTGCAACAAGACTCCCACAGTGTGATGTCAGGACCTAGGTGCTGACATCGCACTGTGGGAGGGGTTTCACCACAATATCAGCCATAAAAAGTCCCATGATCGTCTGTTTGTGAAAAGGAAAAGATTTCTCATGGAAAAGGGGGTATCAGCTACTGATGGGGATGAAGTTCAATCTTTGGTTTCAGTTCCTCTTTAAAGAGTAACTGTCAGGCTGCAGAAGCTAATTTAAACCTCTATTCTCATGTGCTAAACAGTTTAGAAGGAAGCCAAAAAGGCAATACTGAAGTTAAAAATCACTCTTACTTTTGATGTGTGCTGAACAGCAAGGCTGTTATTCCCAAGCTCTTAAAAGGACGAGAGGCCGCATAACATACTGCAAAGCATTCTGGGGCTGCTTCTCCCCATCTTGGGTCCTCCCCTCTGCTGCTAGTGAGAAGTTACAGGCTCATGTTACAGCAGCTTGTAATGCAGCCCAGCTCACAGCACTGAAAAATCACAGGGCAGAGTATACTGCATGAGTCCGCTATTGTTCCTAGCCACATGGCTAATTAATATTCACTGCACAGTAGTGTTTTCCATTAGGATCTTTTTTGTGAGTGGAATCATCAGGAAGCAGGAAGGATATGACATCACAATTGGCTTCATAGGAGACAGACAAACATGGAACCTGCCATGAGCTGTCAGGAGCATCATTCTCTGCAAATACTATATAAAAATTCTGTGAAATCCAAACGTGGACAGTGAAATGCATATGTAATGTAAGTACAGCCAATCTTTAGCTACTGATATATGTTTTTTTTCTCTCTGAGACCCTATACCTAACAGCTCCTCTTTAAGGCCTCTTGCAACATTGGAAAGATGCCACTCTACTGTCAACATAGGGTAAAACAGCGAACAAAGGTGGGGGCTTCAAGATTTGGACTACAACTTATGCATAAGGTAAATAAGTAAGGTGTCTGCTGAAAAAACACTTTGAGGCGATTTCGGCAAAACGCTCAAGCGCTAGCGCTTTTGAAAGCGCTAGTGCAATAGAAACCTTTGGGCCCGTTCTTACTTGGGCGATTTGCGTTAATCGCTTGCGATTAACGCAAATCACTCAAACAAAATTTGTATCCTGCACCATTTTCAGGCGATTTTCCGGCGATTGCGTCTAGTGCTACAGAAACGCTAATCGCGATCGCGGAAAATCGCCCCAAGTGTGAATGGCGATTTTTGGCATTAACCGCCAAAAATCGCCAGAGCAAAACGCTAGCAAAATCGCCAGAGCAAAACGCTAGCAAAATCGCCAGAGCAAAATGCTAGCAAAATCGCTAGCGTTTTGCAAGTGTGAATGGGGCCTTACCTGTTTACCTGTGTTGTTTATTAAGGGGGAGACCAGATACCCTCATTAGCCTCCTTATTTTATGACGTCACCCCTTTTTTGGAGTTACACAATAGCTTAGCAGAGCCGCTTGTCCTTAAAGGATACCACAACTGAAATGTGACATAATGAGATAGACATGTGTATGTACAGAGCCTAGCACACAAATAACTATGCTGTGTTCCTTTTTTTCTTTCTCTGCCTGAAAGAGGTAAATATCAGGTATGTAAGTGGCTGACTCAGTGCTGACTCAGACAGGAAGTGACTACAGTGTGACCCTCACTGATAAGAAATTCCTCTTTTTATCTCTTTCTTGCTCTCAGTAGCCATTTTCTGCTAGGAAAGTATTTTATAGTTGGAAATTCTTATCAGTGAGGGTCACACTGTAGTCACTTCCTGTCTGAGTCAGGACTGAGTCAGCCACTTACATACCTGATATTTAACTCTTTCAGGCAGAGAAAGAAAAAAGGAACACAGCATAGTTATTTGTGTGCTCGGCACTGTACATACACATGTCTGTCTCATTATGTCACATTTCAGTTGTGGTATCCTTTAATATGGAGAGAGGGCTGTATTGCAGTGGGAGATGATTGGACAGCCCCAGTTCCAAATGTGCCACCACAGGACACACACAAGCTTTTTTTTTTCTGTGAATCCAATCCATGAATGGGATTATTTCTAAAAATGAGTTATCATGCTGCATATTATAGCATAAGTCACTCAGAGCAACTGCATCAATAACACCATTGCAAGCAAAAGCTAACACTGAGTTACCCTCACATATTCCACAAATACCTTTTGTTGCAGATCCCAAGCTGTTTTCACAAGACTATAAAGCAGTGATATCAGTTATACACTGTTTTTTACTTGATGTTACCACCCTGCTGGTTCTTTGCGGCATCTGCATGTCCGCGCTCGCTCGCCCACCTCTGATGTCATAGCCTAGGTTGGGGACATGTGTACGTTGGTGCCCCTTCCCATCAAGCAGTGTGTGTGCACAGGATAATGCAAGTCCACGGGTTCTTGTGCCAAAATCAGAAAATTTTCTATTTGACTTCCCTAGTGTTATTCACGAGCCTGACTTGTCCTAAAAACAATTCGCTGGAATTATGAAAGGACCAATATTGCGAAAAAAGTAGGCAATTAAAATCTGACAGAACCGACAGTTTTCAGGCCACTCCATCTCCTCATGAGGGATTCTCAGGGGTTTCTTTTGTTTTCAACAGCATTTCCTGAACAGCAGTTTAAAATAGTGAGATACCAGCCAGCCTCCCTAATCACTTGCACACTATTTTGTCAGTTAGGCCTGGAGCACACCAAAAACCGCTAGCAGATCCGCAAAATGCTAGCAGATTTTGAAACGCTTTTTCTTATTTTTCTGCAGCGTTTCACCTAGCATTTTGCGGTTTTGTGAAGCGTTTTTGGTGTAGTAGATTTCATGTATTGTTACAGTAAAGCTGTTACTGAACAGCTACTGTAACAAAAACCGCCTGGCAAACCGCTCTGAAGTGCCGTTTTTCAGAGCGGTTTGCGGTTTTCCTATACTTAACATTGAAGCAGAAACGCCTCCGCAATCCAAAATCTGCAGCAGCCCGGGAGTATGCGTTTCTGCAAAACGCCTCCCGCTCTGGTGTGCACCAGCCCATTGAAATACTTTACCCTAGCGCAGGGCTGCCCAATAGGTCGATCGCGATCTACCGGTAGATCGCGACCGCCTTTTCGGTAGATCGCGGCCTCTTGGCCGCGTCTCATTAAATTTTGCGGCCAGCAGCATGTTTAGCTGCCGGCCAATAGGAATTCAGGGGACGCGGCGAGCAGAGAGGGAGGAGAGAGGCGGTGCGGCCGCTACGTCATGGCTGGGGGCGGCGCCGGGCAGCCTGCAACATGCGTGCTTGTGACATGCCCAGCGCCGCCCCCAGCCATGACGTAGCGGCCGCGCCGCCTCTCTCTTCCCTCTCTCCTCGCCGCGTTTTGCCGTCTTCTGCCTGCCGGAGGTTCCAGGAGTCCAGAGGACCCTGGCTAACCCACCCTGCAGGTACATATACCTTGGCGAAGCTACACTGAGGGCCCCCATACCTGGCGAAGCTACACTGAGGGCCCCTATACCTGGCGAAGCTACACTGAGGGCCCCTATACCTGGCTAACCTACACTGGGGGCCCCTATACCTGGCTAACCTACACTGGGGGCCCCTATACCTGGCTAACCTACACTGGGGGCCCCTATACCTGGTCGAAGCTACACTGAGGGCCCCTATACCTGGCTAACCTACACTGGGGGCCCCTATACCTGGCTAACCTACACTGGGGGCCCCTATACCTGGCTAACCTACACTGAGGGCCCCTATACCTGGCGAAGCTACACTGAGGGCCCCTATACCTGGCGAAGCTACACTGAGGGCCCCTATACCTGGCTAAATTACACTGGGGGCCCCTATACCTGGCTAAATTACACTGGGGGCCCCTATACCTGGCTAACCTACACTGGGGGCCCCTATACCTGGCTAACCTACACTGGGGGCCCCTATACCTGGCTAACCTACACTGAGGGCCCCTATACCAGGCTAACCTACACTGAGGGCCCCTATACCAGGCTAACCTACACTGAGGGCCCCTATACCTGGCTAACCTACACTGAGGGCCCATATACCAGGCTAACCTACACTGAGGGCCCATATACCAGGCTAACCTACACTGAGGGCCCCTATACCAGGCTAACCTACACTGAGGGCCCATATACCTGGCTAACCTACACTGGGGGCCCATATACCTGGCTAACCAACACTGGGGGCCCATATACCTGGCTAACCTACACTGGGGGCCCCTATACCAGGCTAACCTACACTGGGGGCCCCTATACCTGGCTAACCTACACTGAGGGCCCCTATACCAGGCTAACCTACACTAAGGGCCCATATACCAGGCTAACCTACACTGAGGGCCCATATACCAGGCTAACCTACACTGAGGGCCCATATACCAGGCTAACCTACAAAGAGGGCCCATATACCAGGCTAACCTACACTGAGGGCCCCTATACCTGGCTAACCTACACTGAGGGCCCATATACCTGGCTAACCTACACTGAGGGCCCATATACCTGGCTAACCTACAATGAGGGCCCATATACCTGGCTAACCTACACTGAGGGCACGTAACCTATGCTGCAGGCACATACACCTGGCTAACCTACGCGGGGGGGGGGGGCGTGCTTAGCATTTGGCACGTTGGTAGATCTCCTGGCCTCGGCAAATTTTAAAGTAGCTCGCGAGCCGAAAAAGTGTGGGCACCCCTGCCCTAGCGGATCCGCACCCGCAAGCAGATCGCAAACCGCAGCGGAAACGCTCCGGTGTGCACTAGGCCTAAGAGCCTGTTTCCACTACGTGCAGATTGGATGCAGAATGGATGCAGAAATACTGACTCCAATTAATGCCTCTGGGCCTGTTTCTACTAAACGCGATGTTTCTGATGCAGATTTTCCCATAGGGATTCATTGGAGTCAGTTTTTCTGCATCCATTCTGCATCCAATCTGCATGTAGTGGAAACAGGCCCTTAGACTTCGCAACTGCTGTTCAGGAAATGCTGTTGAAAACACAGAAAACCCCGCGTATCCCCTATGAGGATATGGACTGGCCCAAAACCTGTCGGTTCTGTCAGATTTTAACCGCCTACTTTTTTTCACAATAGTGGTTCTTTAAGAATGAGTCAGGCTCATCCAGTAATTGCTAGTACTCACCTGCGGCATTGCTGGCGCGCGGGATCCCTCGCTAGCACCTCCCGACTTACCTGCACACGGATTCCGAACTTCTTGGCAGCAATCCCCAGCAGCGATTTCCTTGTCTTAATTTTCTCACCCGCTTGCTGCCCTTTGGTGATCACGTTTTCTGGCGTGTCCCTATGATGACGCTGTGTGCGCCCCCTGGTGTTGGGCATACGCAGCAGCATTATCACATGAGGCGGCATATGCACATTTTTTGTATTGGATCCAATACAAACATCTGTATTGATCCAATATAAAAAATTCTAAGTGTTAAAAAAAGTTAAGGGCAGCACTACTGCCCATAGCAGCAAACAAAAAGGTAAAAAAAACAAAAACATTTTTCTTTTATTGTATGCATGCTTGCGGACAACTTGCAAGACTGCAACTATGTAAGATACTGCTCTCCTGTTGATTACTCAGCCTGTACCTGACCTTGCCCTGACTCCTGCTTGTGTTCTGACGTCAGCTGATTGCCACCAGCCCCAAACGTAGCCTGTTCTTCGTTTATATCTGTCATCTGCCTGCCCTGACTTCTGGCCTGTCTACGACCTCGCTCTTGGGGGAACAAGCTTCCCCTCCAGCTCTATCTAACCTTGCCTTGGGGGACTCAGAGGATTCCCTCTATTGAGGAAAGTATCTGCATTTATTTCCTTACAACCTCACAGGTTTGCTTCATAGTGGTGGCTTGTAGCAATCAGTATGTAAGTCTGTCCAGAAGGCATATTTTTTGCCCTACTGCTGGCTGACTTAAAAATTAGTATTTCCCTTATATGTGAAGCTGTGGTGACAAAGTAAGTAGTATTTCTTCTTTTTAACTCCCAGTTCCATGGTTTGATTCCTCCATAATAAGAAGAGTTTATAAAATGGCATTTGTGTTATCCTGAAACCTTGTAACATAACAATTACGATGATGATGATGAAGTAGGTAAAAAGGGTAATATCAAACCTATTTTAACACGTTAGCAGCCCTGCATACATTATCTTGAGGTAGATCATGCATTCCAGGGAGTCTTCTAATGTCATATGCAGTTTAAGTTTGCTGCCTAACAAGATGTCAACAGCACCTTGTAAATGTATTTTAATGGATACCCGAGGTGACATGTGACATGATAAGATAGACATGGGTATGTACGGTGCCTAGCACACAAATAACTAGGCTGTGTTTGTTTTTTTCTTTCTCTGCCTGAAAGAGTTAAATATCAGGTATGTAAGTGGCAGTTCCTGTCTGAGGCCTGGTGCACACCGAACAGTTTTTGAAGCGTTTCGCAAAACCGCTTCCGCCTGTGAAAACGTTTGGCTAATGTATTTCAATGGAATGGTGCACACCAGCGGTTTGAGGTTTTTATCAAACCACAAACGTGGCTCCTGTAGCACTTTTGTGGTTTGCAGAAGCGTTTCTGCCTCAATGTAAAGTATAGGAAAAGCGCAAACCGCTCTGAAAAACGCTAGATCAGAGTGGTTTTCCAGGCGTTTTTGTTACAGTAGCTGTTCAGTAACAGCTTTACTGTAACAATTAAAAAAATCTGGTACACAAAAATGCTCCAGAAAACGCTAGGCATGTTTACAGGGAGTGCAGAATAATTAGGCAAATGAGTATTTTGACCACATCATCCTCTTTATGCATGTTGTCTTACTCCAAGCTGTATAGGCTTGAAAGCCTACTACCAATTCAGCATATTAGGTGATGTGCATCTCTGTAATGAGAAGGGGTGTGGTCTAATGACATCAACACCCTATATCAGGTGTGCATAATTATTAGGCAACTTCCTTTCCTTTGGCAAAATGGGTCAATGAGTCCTATGGGAGAAAAGCGCTATAGAAATGTTATTGTATTGTAAAAGAAGTACTTGACAGGCTCAGAAAAGTCAAAAATAGTGAGATATCTTGCAGAGGGATGCAGCACTCTTAAAATTGCAAAGTTTCTGAAGCGTGTTCATCGAACAATCAAACGTTTCATTCAAAATAGTCAACAGGGTCGCAAGAAGCGTGTGGAAAAACCAAGGCGCAAAATAACTGCCCATGAACTGAGAAAAGTCAAGCGTGCAGCTGCCAAGATGACACTTGCCACCAGTTTGGCCATATTTCAGAGCTGCAACATCACTGGAGTGCCCCTAAAGCACAAGGTGTGCAATACTCAGAGACATGGCCAAGGTAAGAAAGGCTGAAAGACGACCACCACTGAACAAGACACACAAGCTGAAACATCAAGACTGGGTGTAACGAATGTGGAACTTTCTCCGTGATCAGCGCACAACGCGTGCACTGATACGGCGGAAATCCTCCACAAGCGTATATTTGCAGGCACCCAGCAAAAGGTGCTACGCACCCGTAGAGGGAAAATTCCTGTCGGCAGATGGCGCTGGGGAGTGCAGAGGAACCAATCCTCTGTACCTCCACAAATGCCAGACAGGAATTGTACGAAGCGCAGAACGCAATCGCAAGAGAGGCGAATGAGAACGAGCAAAGGGACAGGTTGTATGTGTGTGCGCCAACCTAGTCGCCACCCCGCGACAGTGCACACACAACAGCAGATATGAAACAGGAATGCGATCGCGAGAGGTGCGATCGCCAGACGTGACACATGGCAGATCAGAACAGAATACGAGGTTAGCAAAGGCACAGCAAATAATACAATGAGGAGATACGGAAAATAACAAACGCTAGCTAACCGCGAACACCGCACTCATTCGCAACAGTGCACGCGGTTATGCGCGGTCTCCACGTGATAAGCACAATAGAGACAAGCACGCCTAACTAACCATTAACAGACAAACGTGAAACAGAGGACGTGAGCGCTTGCTTAACGGTTACCTCACCGAGCCTCCAGCAAGCGTAGCAGACAAGACAGACACACGAAAACAGGGACAAGCGAGAGATAGGATCCACAGCACTAGCGAAAGTGGCTAGCGCGATCCAGGTACAGAGTAGCAGAACAGAAGGATCCACAGCACTAGCGGAAAGTGGCTAGCGCGATCCCAGGAGACAGAACAGAAGGATCCACAGCGAAAAGTGGCTAGCGCGATCCAAAGAGACAGATCAGAAGAGATAGCTGGTAGCAACCGCTGCACCAGCTATACTCCAAGAACAGAGATCAGGACCATTTCCTGTCGACCACCGTTGGGACAGGACAATGGCAACAGAACAAACAAACAGATAAACAATCCTAACTGCACTAGGGAAAACCTGCCTAGCGCGGATTCAGGAATTACTCTAAGCTGATCTTCAAACAGAGAGTAAGGCTGGCACTCCACCAGGAGTGTTACATAGGACGAAATCCTTATGACCAGCCAAGCATTGTGGGAAAGACATAGTACTTATAGTACACGCCTCCAATGAATGTGGCCAGGCAATTTGCATGACAACGTATGCAAATTCCTCTGCAGGCACAAGCTGCAAAACTGACAGAAGCTCTTCCTTCCAGAGTCCTGCAGCATGCAAACCCAAACAATGGTCAAAAAGCTGCCTGCCTGCACAGGCAGCCGAGCAGATCATCACACTGGGCCAAGAAATATCTCAAGACTGATTTTTCTAAGGTTTTATGGACTGATGAAATGAGAGTGAGTCTTGATGGGCCAGATGGATGGGCCCGTGGCTGGATTGGTAAAGGGCAGAGAGCTCCAGTCCGATTCAGACGCCAGCAAGGTGGAGGTGGAGTACTTGGGCTGGTATCATCAAAGATAAGCTTGTGGGGCCTTTTCGGGTTGAGGATGGAGTCAAGCTCAACTCCCAGTCCTACCGCCAGGTTCTGGAAGACACCTTCTTCAAGCAGTGATACAGGAAGAAGTCTGCATCCTTCAAGAAAAACATGATTTTCATGCAGGACAATGCTCCATTACACGCGTCCAAGTACTCCACAGCGTGGCTGGCAAGAAAGGCTATAAAAGAAGACAAATTAATGACATGGCCTCCTTGTTCACCAGATCTGAACCCCATTGAGAACCTGTGGTCCATCATAAAATGTGAGATTTACAAGGAGGGAAAACAGTACACCTCTCTGAACAGTGTCTGGGAGGCTGCGGCTGCTGCTGCACGCAATGTTGATAGTGAACAGATCAAAACACTGACAGAATCCATGGATGGCAGGCTTTTGAGTGTCCTTGCAAAGAAAGGTGGCTATATTGGTCACTGATTTGTTTTTGTTTTTGAATGTCAGAAATGTATATTTGTGAATGTTGAGATGTTATATTGGTTTCACTGGTAAAAATAAATAATTGAAATGGGTATAAATTTGTTTTTTGTTAAGTTGCCTAATAATTATGCACAGTAATAGTCACTTGCACACACAGATATCTCCCTAAAATAGCTAAAACTAAAAACAAACTAAAAAATACTTTCAAAAATATTCAGCTTTGATATTAATGAGTTTTTTTGGGTTCATTGAGAACATGGTTTTTCAATAATAAAATTATACCTCAAAAATACAACTAATAATTCTGCACTCCCTGTATAATACCTCCCTAAACATGCCTAGAATCTCTCTGAAAATCTGCTTCAAAAACCTCTAGCGTTTTGAGGATCTGCTAGCGGTTTTGGTGTGCACTGGGAGTCAGGATTGGGTCAGACTACAGTGTGACCCTCACTGATAAGACATTACAACTATAAAACACTTTCCTAGCAAAAAATGGCTTCTGAGAGCAGGAAAGAGATAAAGGGGTCAATAGTTCATAGATTTTTATCTCTGCCATACTTCAATGAATGTGTCATTGAGCAAAAACAATAAAATAGTAAAAACTTAAAAAGTAGATTTAAATATAAAATAAAACCGTGAAGTCATTTTTAGGAGAAGGAGGATAGATACAATTGTTTATGTCAGTTTATTTTCACCTCCGGTATCCTTTAAGCTCTTTATTGCATTAAAAGAGAGGTAGCCTTTAACAGCAGGTTTGCTATGCAGAACGGCGCAGGGAGCTTCTTAATATTTACCATTTACTGTTCCCAGCGGCTATATTGGCTTCTCCTCTTTGAGAAAATTATTTAGGCAGGAGAACAGTGGTGATGGTAACAAAAATGTATATATAGGACAGTTATAAAACATAATTACAGTATACAGTGGCTTGCAAAAGTATTCGGCCCCCTTGAAGTTTTCCACATTTTGTCACATTACTGCCACAAACATGAATGAATATTATTGGAATTTCACATGAAAGACCAACACAAGGTGGTGTACACGTGAGAAGTGGAACAAAAATCATACATGATTCCAAACATTTTTTACAAATCAATAACTGCAAAGTGGGGTGTGCGTAATTATTCAGCCCCCTTTGGTCTGAGTGCAGTCAGTTGCCCATAGACATTGCCTGATGAGTGCTAATGACTAAATAGAGTGCATCTATGTGTAATCTAATGTCAGTACAAATACAGCTGCTCTGTGATGGCCTCAGAGGTTGTCTAAGAGAATATTGGGAGCAACAACACCGTGAAGTCCAAAGAACACACCAGACAGGTCAGGGATCAAGTTATTGAGAAATTTAAAGCAGGCTTAGGCTACAAAAAGATTTCCAAAGCCTTGAACATCCCACGGAGCACTGTTCAAGCGGACATTCAGAAATGGAAGGAGTATGGCACAACTGTAAACCTACCAAGACAAGGCTATCCACCTAAACTCACAGGCCGAACAAGGAGAGCGCTGATCAGAAATGCAGTCAAGAGGCCCATGGTGACTCTGGACGAGCTGCAGAGATCTACAGCTCAGGTGGGGAAATCTGTCTATAGGACAACTATTAGTCATGCACTGTACAAAGTTGGCTCTTATGGAAGAGTGGCAAGAAGAAAGCCATTGTTAACAGAGAAGCATAAGAAGTCCCGTTTGCAGTTTGCCACAAGCCATGTGGAGGACACAGCAACCATGTGGAAGAAGGTGCTCTGGTCGGATGAGACCAAAATGGAACTTTTTGGCCAAAACGCAAAACGCTATATGTGGCGGAAAACTAACACTGCACATCACACTGAACACACCATCCCCACTGTCAAATATGGTGGTGGCAGCATCATGCTCTGGGGTTGCTTCTCTTCAGCAGGGACAGGGAAGCTGGTCAAAGTTGATAGGAAGATGGATGGAGCTAAATACAGGGCAATCTTGGAAGAAAACCTGTTGGAGTCTGCAAAAGACTTGAGACTGGGGCGGAGGTTCACCTTCCAGCAGGACAATGTCCCTAAGCATAAAGCCAGGGCAACAATGGAATGGTTTATAACAAAACATATCCATGTGTTAGAATGGCCAAGTCAAAGTCCAGATCTAAATCCAATCGAGAATATGTGGCAAGATCTGAAAACTGCTGTTTACAAAGGCTGTCCATTTAATCTGACTGAGCTAGAGCTGTTTTGCAAAGAAGAATGGGCAAAGATTTAATTCTCTAGATGTGCAAAGCTGGTAGAGACATACCCTAAAAGACTGGCAGCTGTAATTGCAGCAAAAGGTGGTTCTACAAAGTATTGACTCAGGGGGCTGAATAATTACGCACACCCCACTTTGCAGTTATTGATTTGTAAAAAATGTTTGGAATAATGTATGATTTTCTATCCACTTCTCACGTGTACACCACTTTGTATTGGTCTTTCACGTGGAATAACAATAACATTGATTCATGTTTGTGGCAGTAATGTGACAAAATGTGGAAAACTTCAAGGGGGCCGAATACTTTTGCAAGCCACTGTATATATGGTTCATTGAACAATATGCAGTTGAACCACTGTGAAAAAAATTCCTACATGGCCATGTAAAAAAAGGTGCATTAGTGCCAGCAGCAATGAGAAAAAAAAGGCTGAAAGGCTGCATAGGTAAAAATAGGTGCTTACATGTAGAGAAGGTACAGGAGGATGCAAGGCTGACCGAGGGAAGGAAACCTCCCTAAAGCCTTAATGCATCGCGCAGGCAGCCTCCCACTTCAGCAGAGGCCTCTTGTGAAGCGGGACGCTGCCCGTGCGATGCATTAAAGGGACACTTAAGCCAGGAATAAAAAATAAAAAAAAAATCAGTTTTACTTGCCTGGGGCTTCTAGCAGCCCCCTGCAGCCATCCCGTGCCCTCTCAGTCACTCACTGAGCCTCCGGTCCCTGCCTCCAGCTAGTTTCGTTTTTGCTGACAGGCCCTGACAGGGAGTCAACGGGCTTTCTGTGCCTGCGCAGGCCTGGCCACGTGTGTCCTTCTTCATGTTCCTGTCCCCAATAGCATCCTGCATAGGCGCAAGACGCTATTGCGGATGGGAACGAGAAGAAAAATACATTTGGCTAGGCCTGTCAGCGAAAACGAAACTAGCTGGCGGCGGGGTACTGGAGGCTCCGTGAGTGACTGCGAGGGCACCGCGTGGCTGGAGGGGGTTAGTAGAAGCCCCCGGCAAGTAAAACTAATTTTTTTGTTTCTGGCTTAAAGAGAAACTCCAACCTAGAATTGAACTTTATCCCAATCAGTAGCTGATACCCCCTTTTACATGATAAATATAATGCTTTTCACAAACAGACGATCAGGGGGCGCTGTATGACTGATTTTGTGCTGAAACCCCTCCCACAAGAAGCTCTGAGTACCGCGGTACTCTGGGCAAACTGCCACAATGTAACAATGTTCACAGACAGGAATTAGCTGTTTACAGCTGTCTCTAACAGCCAAAACAGCTAGGAGCAGCTACATAACCTGCCCACAGTAACAATGTCACCATGTAATAAATGTCAGAATGTAAATCGGGGAGAGGAAAGATTTTACAATGAGCAAACACTGACTAAATCATTTATACATAATTATGGTAAAAAATGAAGCACTTTTTTTTACTACATTATTTTCACTGGAGTTCCTCTTTAAGTGTCCCTTTAAGGCTTGATGGCAGGTAGCATAAATGTGCAATACAAGTGTATATATACTTCACCCAGGTAGGAGATAGGGACCAGAAGCGGATCAGGAGCAAGGAGGGAATCATCAATAAGTCAGGGTGGACAAGTCCACCAGTTTCGTGGGCAGTGCTAAAAAGTTGTTTTAAATCGAAGATGAAAATTTATTGAGAAGGTAAGAAAATACTCCTAGGGGAAAACTTAGGAGAAAAAGTGAATTAAATAGGGGCCCAGGGCCCTTATTTAAATCACTTTCCCCCTAAGTTTTCTCCTGGGAAATCGTTTTTTTTCTCCTTTTGTTTAAAATAACTTTTCAGCACTCTGCAATTGAAAAAGTACCAAAACATAGGCGAAAAGGTACTGTTAAAATTACAAGTATTTTCTTGCTTGCAGGTTACTTGAAAGGTATTTTCTTGACAAAGTGTAAAATTATTCACTGGGAGAAAAGGGCCCAAATGCAATCAATTTTTTTCTCCCGAGTTATCTCCTGAGAGATAATATTCATATTCTCTTTACAATAACTTTTCAGCATTTTACAATTGAAAAAATACCAAAAAGTTGGTGAAAAAGTACCAAAAAGTTGGTGAAAAAGTAATAGCAAAATTATCTAAATTGGAGTTGGACATTGGGAGGTCGTTATCAGACAAACGTTGGGCATATTTGTTGCCAAACACTAACAAAACCTTGTATGTATTTTGCCACATTGGAAACTTCATGTAAATGTTTACACCATGTTTACAGGTGAGCGCCTTCATAAGACAATTCTAGGTCAGAATCAGAATCAGAATCAGAATTTATTTCGCCAAGTACAACGGTGGATTGTACCCGGAATTGGTTTTGGCGCATACAGGGTCGTTGGTGAAAAACAAGAAAATAGCACGGTTAAGCATGGTACATACTATGCTATGCTTTTGCGCAGGTTTATTGGCACTCAGCCTGGCATAGAATTAATAGTGTGCTTTCTTCTCAAATACCATTTAGCCCTAGTGTGTTCTTACTAGGCGATAGACCTCCCAAGGTCTGGTCCCCAGCACATAAATGTATTCAACATGTGGCATCCACTGCAAAGAGGGTCTTGGCCTGAAATCGGAATTCCCCTTCTCTACCTGTAGAGGATGTTTTTTCTTTAGTCTCTGAAATAATGTTGGCGGCCCATATCACTGCAAGACTTGCAGATAATATACAGGGGGGTCCATAATACCTGGTCCCACCGGATAGCGTGGCTGGAAGCTTCTGGCCTTTCTCACGTTAAAGCGTAAATATTAATGCTACAATATATTATAAGAATCTACATGTTGTTGACTCCTGAGCACAGAAGTTTATGTAGTATTGCTGTATGGTTACTACCGTGCTTTTTCTTTCTTTTACTTTATGTCGTTATGTTTTACGACTACTTTATAGCCCCTGTGTGAGTTATTGTGGCAAATTGGCCAATCTTCCTATGCAAAAATCCAATAAAGGTTTTTGAAACTAAAATTATTCTGAGTATTTGCTTTCTTGCTGGTGGTGTAAAGGGCATTTTAAGCCCAGGACACATATGCAATTTACTTGAGTTTGGGCCCCATATGCAATTAACTTTTTCTCCTGAGTTTTCTCCTAGGTGATATTTTCAAACCTTGTCATAAAATGCCTTTTAGACCCCCAGCAAGCAAGACAATACTCAAAATAAATTTGATTGTACTTTTTCACCAACTTTTAAGTACTTTTTCAATAGTAAAATGCTGAAAAGTTATTTTAAAGAGAAGATAAAAATTATCTCTCAGGAGATAACTCAGGAGAAAAAGTTAATTGCATATGGTTAATTAAATCTACTAAGAAGTAAATGCTCAAAATGATATTGATATAACTTCTTCAACTTCTTGCTGGCACTTACCGTATTTTTCGCCGTATAAGATGCTCCGGCATATAAGAATCACCCAGGTTTAGAGGGCAAACATCAGGGAAAAAAATAAACAAAACCTGGTCTAGAGCATCCATATATCAGGAGCATCTTGTACATGTCCTCACCCAAATGGTGTCCTCCTATGTTCCTCATGTGTCCTCCTGTATGCCCCATGTCTCCCCCTGTATGCCCCATGTCTCCCCCGTGTCCTCTGGTGTGACCCCCTTGTCCTCCCATGTCCTGGACTCCCCCGTGTCCTCTTGTCAGCCCCGTGTCCTCTTGTCAGCCCCCTGTGTCCTCTTGTCAGCCCCCTGTGTCCTCCTGTTAGCCCCCTGTGTCCTCCTGTCAGCCCTGTGTCCTCCTGTTAGACCCCTGTGGCCTCCTGTCAGTCCCGTGTCTTCTTGTCAGCCCCATGTCTTCTTGTCAGCCCCCTGTGTCCTCCTGTCAGCCCCGTGTCCTCCTGTTAGTTCCCTGTGTCCTCCTTTCAGCCCTGTTTCCTCCTGTCAGCCCTGTGTCCTCCTGTTAGCCCCCTGTGTCCTCCTGTCAGTCCTGTGTCTTCTTGTCAGCCCCATGTCTTCTTGTCAGCCCCCTGTGTCCTCCTGTTAGCCCCCTGTGTCCTCCTGTCAGCCCCGTGTCCTCCTGTTAGTCCCCTGTGTCCTCCTGTCAGCCCTGTGTCCTCCTGTCAGCCCCCGTGTCCCCACTGTGCCTGGCTTCCCCCCTGCCTGCGTCTCCTCCCTCCCCCTTGTGTGTCGGACCCCGCCCCCCCCTCCCCCGTGCAAACAGCGGCAGCAGCGCACCTCCTCCATCATACCCGTGGACATCCGCCTTCTCCTTGCGGTTTTCTCTAATGATGCGTCATTAGAAGCCCGGCACTAGAGGAGGCCGCATGCAGAAGCCGGATGCCTTCAATCACCGCGAGCATGATGGGGGAGGTAATCTGCTGCTTCCATTGGCCGCAGCTGCGCAGTCCGCCTGGCCGCGAGTGCGGCTGCGCAGCTCTACGGCCAACCCCTCCGATCCACGCTACAGTGCGTGGTTCGGGGGGTTGGCCGTAGAGCTGCGCAGCCGCACTCGCGGCCAGGCGGACTGCGCAGCCGCGGCCAATGGAAGCGGCCATATTGAGAGCGGCACGAGAGCCCGACCCGGCCTGGGGGGTCGGGGTCGGCGCGGGGGGCGATCTCAGGAAGGGGACCCGGCGGAACTGCACGGAGGGCGCGGACGGCGTCCTCCGTGCATTTAAACAGCTTACAGGTACTTTGCTTTTTTAGACATTTTGGGCTCGTAAGTCCTTTAAACAGAATATGAAAAAGTATCTCCTAGGAGAAAAAGTGAATTGCATATGGGCATAGATGTTAAAAGATAGAGGTCCCTATTCAATTTACTTTTTCAATTCTAATTTTTCAGCACTCTGAAACTTAAAAAGAACTAAAAAAAAGTAAAGGAAGAAATACTGTCAAAAATGATTCTGAGTACTTCCTAGCTTGTTGGTAGCTTAAAAAGGCATTTTTTCAATTAAATTTTGTCTCCTAAGTTTTCTCCAAGGAGATAATGTTTCCTCTTCTGTTTAGAAAAACGTTTCAGCATTTTGCAATTGAAAAAGAGGCTGTTGGTTTTAAAGGCATTTTATTGACAAGGTTTGCAAATATCACCAAGGTGACCTCTCGGGAGAAAAAGTAAATTGAATAAGGGCCAGAATTAAGGTGGCAAAGCCAAGATGTTAGTAAAACAGTAAAGCCAAACAGGAGACAACTCAGAAAGTCAATCTTCTTTCAACTTTCAGTATTCCTGCTTACTAGGGATGGTCGGAGTGTTTTTTTTGGGTAATTTTTTGCATTCTCTGATTGCCCAAATACTTCTGAGTTGACTCTGCATTCTCTGATTGATCCAAAATTACCGAGTTGTGGTAATGCAGTATTTCTACAGAAATCCAATTTCCGAGCAGTGTTTTTCTTTGTAATTTTTTGCATTCTCTGATTGGCCAAATACTTCCGAGTTGTTTCTGCACTCTCTGATTGGTCCATTGATTTCGAGTTCTGTGATTAAGCTAAAATTACTGAGTTGCAGTATTGCAGTATTTTCGCAGAAATCCAGATTTCCGATCAGAAATTCAGAAATTTTAATTCCGCAAAATCCGAATGAGCATCCCTACTGTTCACTCCCTATCCTGACATGCCTAGGCGTGCAGGCCAAATGCAATTAACTTTTTCTCTTAAGTTATGTCCTAGGTGAGAATTTTCATATTATCTTTAAAATCATTTTTAAACATTTTACAATTGAAAAATTACCTAACCGTTGGTGAAGAAGTACTATCAAAATTATTTTGAGCATTTTTTTTGCTTGCTGGTGGTTTAAAATGCATTTTATAACAAGTTATTAAAATATCACCTAGGAGAAGACTCAGAAGAAAAAGTTAATTGCATATGGGCCCCAGGGTCTTTTCTCTTTTGGCTTTCCTCTTATCACACTTGAAGGGCTCTTGTTGTAGCCTACTGTAAAACAATCTCCAACCCCTTTAGCTGCCCCTCTTCCTCCTTCGGTCCTTGCATTCAGTTTCTTCTTTATATAAAGTAGATCTAGAAACAGGGCAGGTGTTTTCTGACCCTTGTGTTGTAACAGTGCAGGCTGATATTGTTTGGTGTCAGTGAGCATACCATGGGAGATGTATGGATACTGTCTCAGGGAAAAAAAACACATATATAAGTAGATAAATACTTGCTCTACTTACATAACATATGTATTGCACTGTCCACATTTTGATTTTAGTGATTTTTCTACAGTAAAAAAAGAGAAAATCCTTTTTAGCATTTCCTATTTAAACTGTTGCTATTTTGAAGCCAATCCTGATGTCATTTCCTCCGTTATTCTCCTCTGCCTGATTGTTATGCATTGCCCGCCCTTCACACTAGAAAGTGCATTGTTTTTGCATGAAAAATCAGAGAGGAACAGAGGTGTGGGAGGGGAAAACAGGAGCAAAAGTGGCTTCAGTCAATCAGGCTGCATTAGTTAAGTCTGAGGGGAAAGCAGAGAAGCAAAAAAGGACAACCCAGCATGCCCTGCAACTTCCTTTTGGTGTACCAAATTTTGTGTGTACCAAATAAGAGTCAGGTAAACTGGGGAAAGATCATTTATCAACAAGAAAAGTAACAGTGATTTTAACTTTTGGATTGCCTGCTTAGCATCCTTATTACTTGTTTACCAGATAAAAATAAAAATTGATTTTTTATTTTATGCCCGACAGTTACACTTTAAAGACACTGTTTTAGGATCTAAAACAATAACAAGTAAGGCTGTTGTATTTTAGCCTGGTTAGAATGAACGTTCTGCTGTCTCATCATTTCTGTCACTGATGATAGAGTTTGAAAAATTGATAACATACCAGTCACTCTAGGTTCTCATACTACTTTGTGGACTCCCAACTAACAGACTGGCACCGCTCCAAACTGTACTGAACTTGGCTCCTCGGCTCATTCTTTTATCTTCTTGCTCTTCTTCTGCTGCTCCTCTCTGTCAAGCTCTTCATTAGCTACCAAGTAACCAGAGGATCCAGTTCAAATTCTTAACGGGGCCCATACACTTACACGATTTCCCGCCGATATACAGCAGATTAGATCACTGTGATCGAATCTGCTGTGAAATCGTTGCGCAAACGCTGACCGAACGATCGACTTTCGTCCGAAATCGATCGTTCCTGTCGATCTGTCCACGCGGAAGATTTCGCTCGATCGCCGGCGGGTCGGGAATGCGTCGATAGTGGCGTTCGAATATCCAACGCCTGACGCTAGTGGCAATACATTACCTGTTCCACTGGCGTGTGTCCCTGCTGTCCCTTCTCCGTGCTGGGCTCTGGCTGGCTTCACTTTCTTCCTGTCTGGGGAAGTTTAAACAGTAGAGCCCCCTCTACTGTTTAAACTTCCCCCGACAGGAAGTAAAGTGAAGCTGGAGCCCTGAGTGGAGAAGAGACAGCGGAGACCGGGGGACTCGCACCGGCCGGATCAGGTAATGTATGCTGGGGGGGGGGGGGGGGGGGGGCGGCAGTGCCACAGATTGTGAATCAGTTTCATAGTGAAATTGATTCAAAATCTGTTTGTAGTGTAGGCAGCCAATAGATCCCTCTTTGATCAGATTCGATCACAGAGGGATCTATCTGCTGGTCGATCTGGTGGCAATCGACCAGTGTTTGGCAGCCTTTACTCTAACTTACAAAGGTCTCCACAATCTCTCTCCCTGGTACATCTCCTCACTCATTTCTAGATACCAACCCAACTGCAATCTCAGATCTGCACATGACCTGCATTTGTCCTCCTCGGGAATCCCCTTCCACAACACATCCGTCTCTCTTCCACCTTTGATATCTTTAAAAGCTCCCTCAAAACTCACTTTTCCCAACCAGCATTTGCTCTACCTTATTTCATTCCTTCTTTGACCGAAGACCAAGTTGCAGTCCTACTAGATAGCTTAAAAACACACTGGGCCATATGCAATTTGAGAAGATAAGAAGCTTAAAACATGCAGGCTTCTTTGCTCAGGATTTACCGGCAAATTCAATTGCCAGTTTCACCTGAGCAATGTCCTTGCGTAAAGGAGCATAACTCAGGCGAATACTAGGTGTTTGCTGAGCGATGCTCCTGTGTAGTGAGCAATGTGGAGCGAGGCATTTATGCCGTGGAGCTGTCCATCAGCACCACGGCACTGCCGCCTTGCTCCCCTGGGAGATGCGCGCGCAACCGTCACAAGAGCCAGCTTTTGCTCTTACCCGCTGTCCGTCGCCTCCAGATGCTCGTCGCTACCCGCGGGACCTGCTTTCCTTCCACCGCCGTCCTTTTCTTAATGGGAGCCCCAGCAGAAGCATCTTTGAATCTCCGTCTGGGGCTCCCCATTCATCCACTAGGTGGCCCAATGAGAACCATCCTGATTCTAATTGGACCATTGAAAATCAGAATGATTCTAATTGGGCCACCTAGCGGACGAATGGGGAACCCTGGTGGGAGACTCAAAGATGCTTTTCCGGGCTCCAAGAATACTCAAAGACACAGAGACGGAGGAAGAAAGGAAGAATGAGCGGAGGAGCGGGGTGAGACATGTGGCGAGACGGGAACGATGGAGGTATGTTTTTTTTGTTACATTTTAAATAGGTAAGGAGTCAAAACTGACTCCTTTACCTATTTAAATCCCTGGCATCTGGGGTGTCCTCAGTAAAGGAGGCTCCCAGATGCCAAAAACAGTTTGGAGACACCGGTGATAGGTCTTTTCGCCTGCTCAGAGTAGGTGAAAAGTTTACATCTATGTTTGGCGGGAAGAATCGCTTCCTGGAGGGTGAAAAATGCAATTGCATAGGGGGCAAGGAACTCACTGGGCGATTATATCGCCAAAGAGAGTTCTTTACCGCCCTGGGGGGAGTTAAAGGCAATTGCATTAGGCGACGTTACTGATGCCTAATTTAAGAACTCGCCAGCACTTATCGCAAGTTTGGAAATTGCATAGGGCCCACTGCCTCTAGATATGTTTATTGTATACTACCCCACCTCTTGTTCCCCTCCTATTCTTGTAGATTGTAAGCTTGCAAGGGCAGGGCTCTCTCACCTTTTGTGTTTTGGAATTTTTTATACATTTTATTCATCGTGCTACTGTTATCAGTATTGTACTGTAATTACCAGTTTAGTATTTTGTATTGATTCTGTATTTAGTACTAATTCTGTATTTTGTTCCAACTCTGTATTTCGTACATTGGTGTGTATCATTATCTGTGTTATTATGTACCCCATGTTTGTTTCTTACTTTGTACAGTGCCACAGAATATGGCTGTTTACAGCACCACAAAAGTTGGTGTTTTACAAATCAATAATAATGTTGCTTTGGGGAAACATTTCATTGAACACTCATTCCACCCTCACATTAAGGGGCCCATACACTCAGCTGATTTTCTGGCCGATCGGTCAAAATCGATCGATCGATTGACGGATCGCAAATCGGTTGGCCAATCGACCGATCGATGGCCGATTTCGATGGATTTCCATCGAACTGGCAGGGTGGAAAATTTAGGTCGATCTGATGAGATTGCTTATCAGTTTGCATTGGCCTTAATGGAAATCTGATGGCAAAAAAATGCCATCAGATCGAATTTCAATAGATTTCAAACTGAAATCTATTGGAATTCTATCCTGGTAAAAAATGTTCTAAAAACGCATCAGATAGATCATCAGATGCATTTCTTATCTATCTGCTGCCAATCTGACGAGTGTATGGGCACCTTTAGAGTAGTGTCGACTCCCCATTATTTCAAACCTGTAGACATTAAATTTTTACACAGTGCAAACGCACTATAATAAATACATTGAAATGTTCTTTTTTTGTTAGAGTTCCATTGCTTAAAGAAAGAAGACACCCATACTCAAGTTTTTATTAAAATGAACTGTTTATATTTTTCAGTTAAGTCAGTACATTATAATGTATTAAAATGGAAACGTACAAAATTCAAATAAATTCTTTCTGATTCATGTATAAATCCATTGTCAAGATGATGATATTTTTTCATCAGCACATGTTTTGATAAACACTTAAAGTGGCATTTGAACTACTGAAAAGATGAGAAATGGAAGAAAAATCAAAACAATTTTTTTTCTGGCTCATTTTGGCATGACCTCTTAACGCTACCTGGGTTCCCCAAAACCACGTAAATGGTGGCAAATAAAAAAAGGTTGAAACTCATTAAAAAAAATAAACAGACTTTTACAAAAAAAAATCCTATTTCGCCATTGAATCTTTCTGCACAGTCTGCACGACAATATATACATTCATTTTGTCAGGGAAGACAGCCAGGCCACGAACTTCCGAGAATAACAATATGGAAAACAGTATTTCATTTTTTACAGTAATAATAATAAAAAAAGAGGTTGACAATTGTAAACAGCATACATAAACAATATACCTCACACCCGCACTGCTGGAAGGTACAGCATAGTGAATGCATTGCACGTTACCCGGGCAATGAGGAGCTTGGCTTTAAGCTTAACTGAACATAGAAATACATTTTTGACTCAGGCATAAAGAATTTTGACTGGCCCAGTTATAGAAGTACTTTTGAGTAAACATTTTGGGAAAAAATATTGTTGACATCCACGTTCAATAATTTGGAGTGAAAGTTAATATGTTCAGAGCAAAAGGCAGAAAAAAAATATTTGAAAAATTAGCATTTTATTGCGCAATAAATTTAGGTTCAAATGTGAAACATTTCTGTGTTTAAAAAGAGGAGAGATTTTTTTTAATGACCAGGCATTGTAATATATAACAGTTTCAGATTAAGTGAAGATTAATGTGAAGGTTTTGACAGTGTTCTGTGTGGATTAGTATTATAAAGTTAAAGTGGGATGAAACTCCATATTAACTAAAAAGAAAAAAATAATCATCCGATAAGAAAGCTAACATCACCTAGACAACAGGCTTACATCACTGTGTAAACTCTTCAAAAGCCCCCCGCCTTCAATTACCTTCTTTATGCTGAGAGGCTCCCTATGCCAGATTTTTTTTCTACTTGGCACAGTTATTGGCCTGAGGAAGCGGGCTCAGACCCGTGAAATGTGTTGCCTGTGCTAATAAAATTTCTCTGTTTACACAAAGATCTTGTTACGGAGGTAAGCCACCTAATTTTCTTAGTTTTATCTGTTTTTAATAGTTTTATCTACACCAGGGCGCCTCTTTTTCCCACATTTGTTCTATATGCTGAGATAAGCTTGTTATTGCAGCTAAGAGTTTATATAAAGAGAGTTTATCTATATTTTGCGGACACTAACTAATTTTTTTTTTTTTTTGAATGTTACAATTCACCTCACCGTGACATCAACTCCACTCTGTGTGACCCCGCCCAGAGCTTCAGGACGGCACACGGAGGTGGCTGCTAACCGGGCGAAGCATCAGGACGGTACACGGAAGTGGCTGCTAACCCAGGACGCTATTTTATGATATGCGATTTTAATCTTGGAATATGTGAGTGTAAAACCATTACTTTTACTGTTTGATTGATGATCAAAGTGACATCTGAACTGTTAAGATTAACTCAGGGTGCCGTTTGAGTGCATACACCTTCTACAAATTTGCTAGATGACTGTTTTGGTGTCTGCAAACCGGTAACATTAAGACTTGCAAGTTTATGTGGAGGAGCGCAATATCACTTTACGCATAAACAGCTGTAAACTGTTGTGAAGGTTAAAAATCCCTGGTTTAATCATGTACATTTGAGATAAGATTGCTTGGAGTTCACATGAACTCATAAAGAACTGGCTTTTCCCTATTTTCTCACCCAATAAGGGTTTACTAACCTACATCTATTGCAATTAATTTATAATTGTAAAAAAAAGAAAAAACTGGGTAAAATGCCTTAAAGAAATCCTGTACTGAAAAAAGTTCCCCTGGGGTTACTTACCTCAGTAGGGGGAAGCCTCTGGACCCTATCGAGTATTCCCCCGTCCTCCTGTGTCCCACGGCGGTCTCGCTGCAGCCTCCAAAACGCACAGGCGACAAATCCGACAGCCTGTGTAATATTTACCTTTTCGGGCTCCAGCCGGGGTGCTGTTGCGGCTCTTCTGATGGAGATAGGCGAAAATAGCCGATCTCCGTTGGGTCCACTGTACTGCGCAGGCGCAGGAGACTTGCGCCTGCGCAGTAGAGCGGCCCGACGGAGATTGGCTATTTTCGCCTATCTCTGTGGGAAGAGTGGATACTGCGCCTGCGCTGGAGCCAGGAAGGTAAATATTTACATCGCTGCTGCTCCGGGAGGATTTTCTCCGCCGCCGTGGGACCAAGGAGGACAGGGGAAGCCTCAATAGGATCCGGAGGCTTCCCCCACCCGAGGTGAGTACCCCCCAGGGGAGTTTTTTTCATTACAGATTTTCTTTAATCTGTATTAAATGTGTATTTGTAAAATAAATGTAAAACGGATTTTGCACAAATAATATAAAATAAATACAGCAATAAATATTAAATAAATATATAACACAAATCATGAAAAATATATGTAATCAGTGTGTGAACATAACATTTTAAGGAAAAAAAACTTAATTTGAAAACTAGTATAGTTTCTAGCATAGAAAAATGATAGCATATTATGTGTTCTTAGAGTAAAGATGTTGTGTATTAAAATTAGGGGTCTTTGTTTTTCTTTTAATCTAGTCTAAAGACCTATGTGGTTAAAAGGCTTGCCGATCAGCAGAAAGTAATTGAATAACTCAATACTACATTTCAAAAGTAAATAATGGTAATGGATAACTGGCATGTGTAGAATTTGTTTTAAACTTTAATAGTTATTACTAACCTATGTAAAAGTCTTATCGGTACTTACTTGAAATGATCCACAATTGTAGAAGGGTATTGGGAGGATTTCAATAGGTGTTTCTTGACAGGTGGGTGGTGCCTCCTATTGGATTTTAGTTATCATCCAGTTTTGTGCCACACACAGCAGTGACATTTGGTTTCTTTTTGTAAAATATCTCCAAATTTTTTAGTCAATAACAGTCCTCAGTGGAAAAGGCCAACAATAGTCCTTTATAACTGGGCCAGTTTATTACATAAAATACAGTGACCACATCAGAAAAGACACTAATGTTTGCACTCTTATATTTTAGGCAAAGATAACAACCACAACCTGGTTTTAAGGAACAGTTTTACACATAGGTACATTATGATGAGATTGGAATAAAATTATTGTAACAAACTTTATGTTTAAAAAAAAACCCTAAAAACATATATTTCTGAGGGAAGAAGTTGGGGAATCAAGTTAACAAACCAATCACTGAAACATTCAAAAGAAAAACCATCCTTTCACGAGGACCTAAACACCATTTCTCAATGCACTAAGTACATTTTACCATGCAAGATTACACAAACATTTTAATTATATTTTTGTAATGTTTTATTTCATTTTTTTTTAACACCAACATTATGCATTTGTTTGTTAATTATACTGGTTAAAATTACAGCCCAGAGCTGTCAGATACATCATATACATAGTTTATACATAATTTGGACTACAAAAAGAGCACTTTTTTTGAAAAATAAAAATGTTCTGAGTGGAAAACTAAAAGGACACCATTTTTTACTAATGGAATTTTAAAATTTAATTTGAAAAATAGTAATTGGCTTGAACCTTATAACATATACGTATCTGCCAGAATGGTTTGGCGGTCTGTAACAAAAACTGTCAATGTATTTGTATGGCAACAAATAAGAATGCAAACACTACACACTCAGATTTCAGATTATTTTTTATTATTAAAAGAATATATATAATATTTTTACAATATTATATATATATTTAACATATTTATATTCAGTTTTGCTGACAGAAGTGTTGCTAAATTTCACCCAAAATTGATTAGTCAAGGTTAAACAAATCATTTAAATGTAAAGAAAAAAAAAAGAAACAAAAATGCTGTAAAAAAAAATTGTGCAACTTTTACCTTTGTAGCACTGTCTCTGATCTTAACTGCTGGGAAAGTTTATACCACTGCTTGCACAAAAAATATTTTCAGTTTTCCATGTTCACATAACAGAGCGGTTATCAGGAATGGTGCTATAATTGAATATCTGTATTTACTTAGCTTACTACCTTCACCTAAAAGAAAATGGCTACTTGGAGACAGAGTCCTCCTTTAGGAACTTGCAACAGCCAGGGCTGGAACCCACTAGAGGCTTTTTTGAGCATTTAGGGAGCGATTCAAAATGCTAGCGATTTACCTACATGCTCAGCTAATGTTAATAGATGGGCCAAATACCACTGAAGCGATTGTGATAAGCAAAATCGCAATTACAGGACATGCAGCATTTTTGGAGCGTTAGCTTTTAAATGTAAAGTATATAAACGCTGGCGCAAACCGCTATACAGAGCGATTTGCTAGCATTTTTAAATTACTGCACACTGTAAAAAAAATTTAACTTAATTGAAAGGTCCAATCAGAATTAAAATCACAAATCGCTACACAATCGCTGGCAAAAAAGTACACTTTTTAAGATTGCTACCACAATCGCCAGAAAATGCTCATGAAATTGCTTACAAAGCCCTAATTAGAAAGGCTAGCAATTGCGTTAGCGATTTGCGATTTGTAGTGGGTTCCAGGCCAAAGAGAAGCTTGTTAAAGTAGAGTCTAGGTTAACCAGCACCGACGGGGATTGGCACTGCCTGATAAGTGTGCTTTCTGGTTGTTTGAGAGTCAGGGCCATATGCAATTCTCTTTTTCACTTGAGTTTTCTCCTAGGAGATAATTTTTCATCTTCAATTTTAAATAACTTTCCAGCACTTTTCAACAAAGAAAGTACCAAAAAGTAGGTGAATAAGTACTATCAAAATTATTTTGAGCCTTTTCTTGCTTTCTGGTGGCTTAAAAGGCATTTTATTGACAAGTCTAAAAATATCACCTGGGAGAAAACTATGGAGAAAAAGTGAATTGCATATGGGCCCCAGTATTAAAAAGAGGCCTTTACCCCACAATATCCACGTACAACGAACTCCGTATTAAATGTTAGAATACAGTAATTGAAAGTGTATTAACCAGGGGGGAGCCGTGGAACTTAGTCTTTAGGCACAGCAGAGGCCACAAACAGCCTAAGAAGTTGGCCTTCACCACTGTGAGTACTGCCGGTGATTTGGGCTGGTTGGTTGAGACTGCTGGTCACTTGAGTTCTGGATGACCGGGACTCTACTTTTATATGAAAAACCATAAACAAACTGTGAAATACTTTCTGTATGGGAAGACATCTACATAAGGTGAATTTGGAACTTGAGTGGCCTCATTTTTCATTGCTTTATGAGAACAGAAGTGTGGCATCTAAGTCAAACTACTAGGTGGTGCTTGGATAAATGGAGATGTGTAATCACTGTATACACTGCAGTAGATACAATTATTTACAGGAATTCCCTACATTCGCCGAATAAGATGCAGGGACTTTTTCTCCCCACTTTTAGGGGAAGAAAAAGTGCATCTTCTATGGGGGAAAATATGGTAATTTTTGGCAGATTTGTTTTATATGCAGATGTGCAATGGAAGGAAATGTAGTGCACGCCTTACATCTTCTGAACATTAGGAGCAACCTGAGGATGTTAGGTAAGTTACGGCTATATTTTGTTACAAAATAAGCTTATCTCCTGTCTTTAATAACGTTTCTAGAGTGATCACCATGGTGATAAGGCATGTCGTATTCAGGAAACATTTTACCTCAGGCAAACCTAAAGTTAACTCTTCTGTCTTTAAGTTAACTCTGCAATCCTTAAAATAACTGCAGAGTTAAAGACAGGCTGTTTATTAACTGCGTGTGAAAATAACTACAGAGGAGGTAAATTAACTACAGAGGAGGTAACTTAAGGAATGAAGAGATAAGATAACTCTCTCACTGTGTGGTGGTACGTTTTCTCTTGCCTTATTATCTCCAGCATGATCTTAGTGAATTGAGGCCACTGATAGGGATAGTATAGGAACCCCATGCAGTTAAAGAGAAACCCACTTGGCAAGGTGGTAAGTACCACAATACCACTGCTATGCACCCCAAGAGGAGAGCAATAATGACATTTAGTGTATTACTGGTGAGGACTATTTTTTTTAATCAATTTACAACAATATAAGGTACAATTAATTAGTGCTGTAAACTGGCTTCTCTCCAATTTTGACCTTAGAACGTTCGAACATGAACAGTGTTGCTTGCGAATTTTTGCCAAAGTCATTTTCATATCGAAAATGGTATTTTCGATTTCGAGAAAAGGTTTGCAAAAATAGCTTGTATTTTTAAGTTTTCGCAAAAAAAAAAAAAAACCGCCAAAACAGGCTATTTTCTTAAAAAAATCGAAAAAAAAATCATTATTTTACTGTGAAAAGCATGAAATCTTTGAAAAATTATAATTATACCTAGCAAATTTTTACCCCAAAAACACATAAAATCAATCGATATTTTTACAGCGAAAACTGCAAAAAAAATGACAAAACTTATTTTGATGGCAATTTCGCTTGAAAATCAAATTCAACATTTTTGTGAAAAAGAATGAGAAAAGAGTATTGGCATTTTCACTCATCACTGATCATGAACCTCTCTGAGTAACAAATTGTTTTATGTACTCTAGGATGTACGTAAAAACTGTATGTCACCACTATATAATTGCATAATAATAATGACAATACTACTAATAATAATAATGTCAGTTAATAGCTCACATCAAGCAAGGGCTGCAAAATGGAAAGTAGTGTGATGGATTTGAAAGTTCAATAAAGGTTGAATACTATAGATCAGTGTTCCCCAACCCTGTTCTCAAGGCCCACCAACAGTGCATGTTTTGTAGACATCCAGAAAGGTAGTTAATCAGCTCTGCTGAGACACTAATTACCCCACCTGTGCATGTGTGTGGTTTTCTGCAAAACATGTAATGTTGGTGGGCCTTGAGGACAAGGTTGGGGAACTCTGATTCACTCTTCTAATTTGCACTAAGCGGGAATTTTGAAGAATTTTTTTTTCGGAGGTAAAAACTGCCTTTCTCCTGAGATCCAGAACCCTTGTCTGCAATGAACCGCCCTAGCAATTGCAATCATATATTTTTGTTTTTAGATGAATTACATTAGATATTAGTCCATAAGATAAAACTAAAGCTTTTTTTTTGTAATTATTATAATAAATCATATGTAATCCCATGATTCATCGTTAATAGAGTATATATAAATCTACACTTTTGATGAGACACCTAAGTGGGAGAAGCAAGATTTGCATTCCTTATCTTAAGGCAGCCATACACTCCAGATCGACCAACAGATAGATCCCTCTCTGATCAGAGAATCTGAATCTGATCAGAGAGGGATCTAATGGCTGTCCATACACTGCACACAGATTTTGAATCGATTTCAGCATGAAATTGATTCACAACCTGTTGAACTGCCACTGCTGCCTGCCTCGCGCCCCTGCTCCCCTGGCCAGCAGTAATATATCACCTTATACATATAACCCAGAGACCAAGCATACTGGCATGCAAAGTTTTGGGCACAAACCATTTAAATAAACTGAACTGAACTATCCATCCATCCATTGCTGCACTGCAGACAAACGGGTCTAGCAATGCTGGGACTTTTGCTGCTCCCCCTTGCTGTCTATCAGAACGGAAAGCCTATGAGATCTTGATGGGGAATAGATTTGCAGTAGCCTTCTTTTGCAGGCCTATATGCAAGGCATGAATGGGAGGGTTTACTTGCACATGGAGGAACTTTTAGCGCCCTATTGCAGTATAATGCTGTTTGCCAGGAGCTCTGGGGTATTTTCCTTCTAGGTTTTATGGGGAGGTGCAATACTTGGGGATCAAGGGTGTTAAAATTGTGTGTTATTATTGCATTTATGTAAAATACAGGGTTTTTATACCGTATGCTTGGTCTCTGGGTTATATGTATAAATTGTTGAATTGTTGTGTTAGACACAAATAGTAGGGAGTTATTGAAGCAATATATCACCTGTCTGCTGGAGTGAGTCCCCGGGTCTGTGCTGTCCCTTCTTCCAGCATCCTCCTCCATATCCTTTTCACTTCCTATTCCGTCCTGTGACAATCGGAAGTTCAAAAAGTAGAGCGCCCTCTACTGTTTGAAGTTCACCTTTTCACAGGATGGCACAGGAAGTGAAGAGAAGATGGAGAAGATGCCAGAAGAAGTGAGGAACTGCAGGGACCCGGGGACTCGCGCCGGCGGACAGGTGATATTACTGCCGCGTCGGTCATCACAGTATCGAAAGCCGCTAATGACGCACTCCCGATTCGCAGGCGATTGAATTTCCCACCTGGACAGATTGACTGAATCAATCGATTTCGGGTGGAAATCAATCAATCGGTCAACATTTGTGTTAACGATTTCACAGCAGATTTGATCACAGTGATCGAATCTGCTGTATTTCGACGGGAAATCATCGTAGTGTATGGGTACCTTTACAAACTTTTGCCAGAGGATTTGAACAAGGAATAAAGAAGTTACTGGGAAAAAAAAACTTCCATCCTAGCTCTAGCTAAATTTTATGTCTTATTGATGTCACCTAAGAATTAGGGTTCATTCCCACCAGCAGCATTGCTGAGCAGTCATGCCATTTTGGAGTACTTGTTCATTCAGACTTATTGAATGGGGCTGCACCACATAGCATTGAGGCTCGTGGTTAACTTAATGAGTGTTTTGCCAACAAAATTGTAAAATGATTTAATTAAATAATAAAAGACCAGGGCCGGGCCGAGGCATAGGCTGGAGAGGCTCCAGCCTCAGGGCGCAGTGTAGGAGGGGGCGCACAATTCATTCAGCTGTCATTCCTAATTGTGTTTGAAGCAGAAAGAAATAAGAAAAGGAGATACATGGAAGTGACTACAAGCCAGATAACTAGAGATTAAGGTGTTGGGGGCCCTGGGGTGCCTCTTAGTCTAATAGCAATCAGTGTGTGACGGCTGGGGTGGAGGGATGGAGGGGCGCACTTTGGTGTCACAGCCTTGGGTGCTGGAGGACCTTGTCCCGCCTCTGTAAAAGACTACCCAGTCAAATGAAATGATTACATTTACAGTAGGTATTTACAACTAGTTGCGAGCTGCCAAAAATAGAAAGTCACACGGAAATGATGTAGTGTAAAACGATACAGGCGTAAAATAGCTAAAAATTAAAAAAAAATATATAAATTGCGCTACATAATTAATTAAACTTAACAAATGTGTCCTGAGATGTGATAGAAACGTACTCGATGTATAACCTTGACAATGGGGTAGAACACACAGCATTACTAATACATTTTGTAGCACTTTGTCACGCAAAAGAGCCACAGGTTATTGTAATGCTCCCATTCTCGGGGGAAAGTGTTGCAAAATTTCTGACAGCCACATTTCTTCAAATGAATACACCAGTATGAACCAAAAATGAATTTACATGAACCATATTTGATAACACAGTGCAACTAGCATAGATGCAATGTAAGTTCTAGCAACCAGTGCAAGATGTCTGAATGAAAGCTAATTTTTTGTTTGGTGGCTGTCGGCTAAAAGGCATTTATGATAGTTGCACTTTGTTATCAAATACATTTATCTTCATATTATTTATTGTGACTAGTTCTGTATCAATACACAAATTAAGTAACTTAGAAAAGAAAGAAGTACTGTCTTCGTAATTACAATGTACAAAAATGTTACAGTTCTCATATTTATATATATAATAAAAAATACAAAAATTAGTTTTGAGAGTTTCATATTTTTAATTCAACACTAACCATTACAGTGCAAGGTTCATTACAGTATAAGTTGAGTGTTTGTATTACAGTAACACTGTTAGCTTATCATTAGGAAGAGGCAGGTCCCTGATGTTGAAAGCTGTTTTGCACCAGTTGAGAAGGACCCTAGCACGATAATGGTTCAAGTACACCTGTATAAACCAATGAGACGGCCATTTCAAACATCATTTACATGTATGAAGTTTCTCAGTCATCCAAATCACGGTATATCCAGAGAAAATAAAAAAGGTAGATTGAACTGGACATCTCTTTGTATTCCATACATTTTGACTTGTTAAGCAACTGTTCTAGAATACTAAAACATGTCCAGATAAATCTACTTTATTAGCTTATCAGTTCAGGGGTAAGCATATGGAGGATGTTCCTAGTACATTTTCATAAATACAAAGTTACCCCAGGATATGGCTGCCTCCGTGGCTTATGTAGGCCCACTTTAATAACATTTACTTTATATCTTACAGGAAAAAAACACGCACAATTATTCAAATACATATTTCACTTTAAATTGAGCATACATCTCCAGCACACAAACCAAAGGAAAATTAATCAGAGTTGGAAAGACAATTGGCAACGAGGCATCGATAATCTAAAAGAAGATAAATATTCAGGAAAATGTGGCTTTGTTTGTCTAAACAAAACATTTTTTTCGAAAGCATCGATTACTCCTGAATCTTGGTTATTAAATTAACTTGTACTACAAAAAAAGGATGCGCAAATCAGAGTATCTCCTCCCCCTAGTTGTGTTTTTTTAAATATCTTTAATATAGGTTAAGTTTTAGACATACAAGCTCACTTAGTTGCCTCTGAAAAACACTATTGTTTTGGCTGTGTGTCGTCCATTAAAAGGATCTCCCTAGAGCAAACAAAAGCTTCTATATCCAGTATGACAGAAGATGTCAAATCAGTGTTTTTACATAGCATTTTTTATGCTTTTTAAATTACCTTATATTAATAAGATAAACATTACAGAATAGAAGTATGCTGTACTACTCAAAGAAAGGCTACTGTATAGTAGTAGAAATGTTGTATAACATTTCACCGGCTGGGAAGGTAAATTAAAAGCTACTTATAAAAGGACATCATTATGTAAAATGTATGCTATTTATAAAGATGCCACACTGCATATTTGCAGAGTGGCAAAGTCTGGTAATTTGTATAGAGTTGCACAAGAACATGTTCTCGAATGTGAGTTCAAGTTCCTCGTACTCGGGGTTTTGAGCAAGGATCAACTCTTGCCAATGGCCACTGATTACCATGAGGAAGCAGCATACATTCCCATGCATGAACTGGCCCTTCGGATCTTAACTTGTCTTCAGATACCATGCAATTCACTTTTTCACCTAAGTTTTCTCCTAGGTGATAGTTTTATACCTTATCAGAAAATGCCCTTAAACCTCTCCCCCACCATAGGTTATTTTCCCTTAAAAACCACTGCAATTGTTACATGACATGCTCCTCCCATTCATTCGCCAATAAATGTATCGCTACTTTTACAACAAAATCATATATATATATAGATATATATATATATATATTTTTTATCACCACAAATTAGGCTTTCTTTGGGTGGTACTTTTTGCTAGGAATTATTTTATTTTATATGCATTTTAAAGGGAACAAGAAGAAAAAGCCATTATAGTTTTAAAATAAAATGTGCTACGGTAGATAAAACCCACACCTTGTATTTGGGTATTTGTCCATGTATAGGTTATTACAACATTTAAATTATATTCCTAGTACAATGTATGGTGACAATATTTTATTTGGAAATAAAGGTGTATTTTTTCCATTTCCTCTTCTTTACATTATATCAATAATTGAAAGCCTTAATTTGCAAAAAAAATTATAGTGATATACCTTTATAATATACATATTAAAAAAGCTGAGTCCCTAAGGTAACTATTTATGATTTTTTCTTATATGCTGTCACTTTTCTTTTTTTTTTTTAAACAAATGTTTTATTTTAGTAACTATAGTGGAGGAGGAAATAAGGAGTTCAAATTATTATTTTTTTTTTTATTTAACCTATGTTGGTGTGTTTTTATTTTTTGGCCACTAGATGTCCCCACTCTACCCTGTGTATTGAACAGTACACAGGAAGTAGTGTAAAACTGTGTGTTTTACTTTTATTTTTTGAATGAACCCTGGCATCTCATTGATTCCGGATGATCATTCACTATGAAGACTCTGATTGGCTTTGGGAACACATGTTCCCATTCAAAGTACTCCATTGGGGGGTCACGGGCACAAGTGCGCCACTCTAAACAGCGCAATAGGTGTGTCTACACCCCTGGCGCTGAAGTGAAATTCACAGGGGCATAGATACACGATACAGCGGTGCTGTAGCGGTTAGGCCCCAGCAAAAAAGAAAATACACAGAATAGCTTTGACAGTAATTTTGGTACTTCTTCAATTACAGAGTTCGGAAGGGTTTTTTTTAAACAGAAGATGAAAATATATCTCCTAGAAGAAATCTTAGGAAAAAGTGAATTGACTCCAGATCTATTAACTTTTCTCCTAAGACATCATTTTGCACCTCATTTATAAAATACTTTTTAAGCTCTCAGCAAGCAAAAAAATAATAAAAAAAAAATAAGATTTATTTACTTTTTACCTACTTTTTGGTAAGTTTTTTTTAAATGGTAGGTGCTGAAAAATTATTTTATAATAACAATAATAATATAATAATCTGAACATTTGTATAGCACTTTTCTCCTGTCGGACTCAAAGCGCTCAAGAGCTGCAGCCACTGGGACGCGCTCAGGAGGCCACCCTGCAGTGTTAGGGAGTCTTGCCTTGAACTCCTTACTGAATAGGTACTTGACCTAGCCAGGATTCGAACCCTGGTCTCCCATGTCAAAGGCAGAGGCCTGAACCAGTACACTATCCAGCCACCAGATAAAATGACAAATTGACCATTTGTAGAAACTCTCGAGAAAGTCATTTTAAATCGGTAATCAACGTGCCTTGAATTTGCCATTAAGAGAACAGAAATGGTTCTGCTCAGTTAAAATGGAACCGTTGTCGCTGCAAACAACATACCTTCACATTTTGAAGTAATGTGTTCTTTGCAAAAATTGTATTTCTTTATAAGTATTACAGTACATTGTTATTGCACAGTGCTCCAGTGTCAGCTGTGCAAGTCAAAGCATCATCATTGAGAAGAATACACCAGCTCAATCACAAGAGAGTATTTGAGAGTATTTTGGATTCACTCTTAGTTATTACTGTGAGGTGTGCTCGAAACCAGGTAAATAGAGCCAGCCCTGGCTCTGTGAATGTGGTCTACATCACTGGCATGTGATGTAGCACCATTCATAGACCAACATTCAAAAATATAATGCTGGGTTAGAGTAATAGCCGGAATACTTGATTAATACTTGATGTTTTTGTGGCCTGAACTCTTAAAGAGAACCCGAGGTGGGTTTGAAGAATATTATTTGCATACAGAGGCTGGATCTGCCTATACAGCCCAGCCTCTGTTGCTACCCCAAACCCCCCTAAGGTCCCCCTGCACTCTGCAATCCCTCATAAATCACAGCCACGCTGCTGACAAACAGCTTGTCAGAGCTGGCTGTGTTTATCTCTATAGTGTCAGACTGCAGCTCTCCCCGCCTCCTGCAGAACTCCAGTCCCCGCCTGCATCCCTTCCCTCCCTGCTGATTGGAGGGAAGGGACGGGGGCAGGGACCGGAGCTATGCAGGAGGCGGGGGAGCAGCTGAGACTGACACTACAGATGTAAACACAGCCTCACAGCACAGCTGTGATTTATGAGGGATTGCAGAGTGCAGGGGGACCTTAGTGGGGTTTGGGATAGCAACAGAGGCTGGGCTGTATAGGCAGATCCAGCCTCTGTATGCAGATAACATTCTTTAAACACACCTCGGGTTCTCTTTAAGCAGCCAAAGTCAATTGGCATCAACCCAACTCCTAGTTTTAACCTTGTTATTGCATTGTCTCTGGAAAAGCATTAGGGTACTCAGAAGTGTCTGAACGCTAAAGATCAGAACAAAATATATTTTCTGGGTTTGAATTGTGTGACATACACAGAATATGGTAGCTATCTTAGCTAGTTCATCTTATGTGGAATCTATCTTGTCCACATTCTGTCTGCTGTGTCCAAAATACCGTCATATGTAAAGTGTATGCAATAACACTTCATTCACTTTGAAGAGTACTGTAATGACATTTGAATAGCACATAGCCAGTAGCCCATATTCATTAACTCCCCCCTAAATGAGAAGACCAGACAGGCAAAGTGTATAGAGAAAGAGTGAAGTGTATAACTATATTATTGTGTTGATGTACTCCAAAAAAGTTTGTTTCAAAAATAATCTTGTATCTAGTTCTGTAGTGCTCTTCCATATTGTAATGGGACTACCTATATATTACAATAAGGAAAAGTACTACAGATGGAATGGAGCACTGTTTGAACCAGATGTGAGATTCTTTTTGAAACAAACATTTTTGTGTTTTTACTACTGTCTACTAATATTATTTAATATTTTTTATATTGCCAGACATGGTTGGTGAGTGGATGGTACCTATTGATTTGCAATATTTGAATGTGCCTTGTCATGTATGCACTTCATTTACTTGCAATATCTGTACATACTCTCATTGAGAAATTGGAGTTCACCAACACAATCATGGTTTATAGTAGGGTATAACCTCTTTATAGTATTTGCTATGTCAGCGTTTACTATAATGAGATTCTACTGTATGTTTAAAAACACTTTCTTGCACTGGAACACGGTTACCTTGTCTTAAACAACTTATTTTATCTTTTTTTAAAAAATAAAAGTAAGACTTTTTTAATTCCTTGAAAACCAGTGCTACTTCAGCATTTTTATTTCTTTAAATGATTAGGAAGGGTAAAGAAAACTTACATTATGCTATTTGTGTCGCCTAAATTGCAGTTATGTAACAAACATACTGTTTCATTTTTTTTTTAATGCAAAATTGCTTAATTTTTTTTTAAAGGCATAAAAGAAAAATAACTAGTATAATTTTGTTTACAGGGAGTCTTATTTTATTGGCACAAGCTATTGTACTATTACAATGACATTTACATTTATTTATGTGAAGGACTTCTCAGGACGTATGTCCCTGCTCATAAAAGGGATTCTTTGACTTTTTTTTTTTTTAGAAGACTGCACCGAGCAGGAAGTACAGTTTTTGCATTCCCAGGCACCATTTGTATTACTACTTTGAAGTTAGAAGTTTTGAATCAGGATGATACCATTTATTGGCTAACAAATAAGATTAAGCTTTCAGTTATTCAGCCTTCATCAGACTCGTATCCTTTATTAATTGTCTGAAGAAAACCCCCACTATTTGTGCCACAATGCCCTCAATAAGATGTAAATGTTTCTTAAATTCTTAAGGTTTTCCAATGTAAGTTTAAAACATCTCAGAACAGTTTTTCTTTAGTAAAATAATATAAGGATGAGTATAGGTTAGATATATTTAATCAAGGCTGCATACATTTTTTTATTAATTTTTATTTCAAGACTTTTTTTAAATACCGTATGTTTTTTCAGGTTCTGTGAAAAATCTGAACTGTATCATGTCGTTTTTCTTATTTAGAGTGTAGGTAGACAAACACTAAATGTTTATGGACATTATTGTAATATCTTATTAGATGTAGCAAGAATAAACTATTGTCAATGCCAAAGATGTGGCACTGGCACCAAATATTAGCCAAGTTAAAATATTTGAACTTTAAAATACAGCAGTCATTGTTCCCCTGAATCTAACGTGGCTGCACTAATCCAGGGGAAAATAATTGCAGCTGATAAAACTTCAAGGTGTCAATGAAATCATGAGCGTCATACCTCAATAACACCGTAGTTTACTCAGATGGGAAAGTTGGTTAGGGTAGTGGTGTCATCGATACTGAACAGCACCCTACAAGTTTTAAAAAAGAACAAGGATAGAACAGGACCTCATTATCCTTTATTATCTTTACTGTTGCTTTTAATATAGTATAACACCGTAACTAACTTCGATGTATTTACTATGTTTTTATTCATCCAAATTTTAAATACATTCATGTGCCAATTAATAAGGAATACAAGGAGACAGAAAAAAACTAAAATAGAATTAAATTAGACACTATGGAATACGTAACCAATATGCCATATATCCATTTAAAAAAAAAATTAGTTCTTAAGTTACTGTAGTTAGTTTTCCTTTACCAACCATGAATTCTATTTCACTTGTATAGATTAGTTAGGGTTGATTTTATGTAACTAGATCTATCAACTTTTTCACACACAGAGAGTTAACCATCGTACCATAACCAGAATAAAACTGTTACAAAACATTTATCGGAATTTCATATTATATATAAGTATTACACACCCCAAAATATGAACATTTCATACTTTTCAAAGTAATTATTATACAGGATATAATATTTAATCAGACGCTGAGAATATGTAAGTTATTTTTTTCTTTTTTGAGCTAGAAAATACTTTCTGGATAAGTAGTATAGTTGTGCTATTGCAGAACCAGCTGTGCTTATTGCTACAATGTTTTGTGACTTTTGTTAAAAAATAAAGAGATTATAATTTCCTACATTCATCACATGACAATAAGTCACCATGAACTTCATTGTCTTAAAACATACTTCCCCTCTAGTTAGGAAACAATACAAGTATGGTAAAAAATATTACTAAGTATTTTTAACTTAAAAAAAAATATACATCAGCGCTTGTTTTATTTAACAGTATAAACATTGTGCCATGAATTAATTGTGCTTTTCTTAAAAAATAAAATTACTGCAATTAAAACTATTTTTTATTTTCAGTGCTAGAAAGCTGCACCAGCACCTCTTAAATCAGAAGTACTTTAAGCAAGTAAAGGTTCTTTTATTAGAAAAATGTGGCTCTCCATCTTAATATATTAAATATTACTTGTCTTGCAAATTTTCCTAATGACCTTGTCAAGTTAACTACATATGAAATTCCAAAACCCATATTAAATTGCACATCTGTCTGTGAAGACATGTCAGGTGGCCAATCAACATTAATATGTTATACATCATCAAAACGTTTTATTCAATAGTTATGTTCTGGAGACATAATGTTCTTTGTCAGTGTCTTGTTAATGTGCTGTGTAGTAGTCAGTTGTATGTGACACACACACCACACATATTAGAATTTCTAAACAGGTTTGGAAATTTAAAGAAATTTCAGGTTCACATTAACACACGCAAAAAAGTCTTGTATATTTTTTACCTACTTAGTATTTGACATCTATCCATTAGACTAAGTGCTAAAAAAGACTAGCCATGTTAAAAAAATGTCCTAAAATGCAGGATTCCACTGACCCAAGTAGATAATTAAATGGAACCAATTAAACCTTCTATCTGTTGCTTAATTAACCAGCTTCTGACTAATTGATTAGTAACTTTTAGACCATCGCCAGAAAAGACAAACTCAATACCAATGTTTTCTTTCAATTCAGTCAACATAGCTAGCAGGGATGAACAAATAGTTCACTTAAAGTAAAAATTCTGGTTTACCAGACAATGGAATTTGTGAAGGCAGTACCAACATTTTCTAAGGGTAATCAAATGTGAGAATTGCTGTCCTGAGTACTCTATTCTTCACCAATATTCCAAAAACTACTACTAGTAAGTCAGTTGGCTTCTTACGAAAATAAAAATAAAAATAAAGCTTTACGAATATGGTAGGGATATTCAGCTGTAACTATTGGAGGGATTAGATTCTGACTTCCTCTCGGGAACATTTTGCTTGTGAATTAATGTACTATGAAGAAGGTCAGTGATAGATGACAATAATTAAATATGAGTAGTTAATCGGCAGGGCTTGATTGGTCCTTACAAAGTTCCATTGCAGCAAAGCAGGTGGTTACAGTGCTTAGCACCGAAACTAGGCGCCGATTGTGGGCAGGGTGCATAAGAGTAATTTTGGGGTTCAGGTGACCGACGGACTCTAAATGACTTCTCCCTCCAAGATGCTGCAACTCAGAGGGAAAATAGTATTTAATACCACTGGCAATTCGGCCGTCATTTGGCTCACCCTGTGCCCACCTTACCAGTGGCCTAACTATATGTACGCCCATTTGATATCTTAAAAATTCCAGTTCCTGATGGAAAAATGAAAGATAGACCATTACATATGGTATATGTGCATACCTGCCTAAAGTATATATGCATTCTGGTTTGTGTATGATTTACATAAATTCTAAATTGCAACCAAAAATTATTAAATTATAACTTTAGAGGTTTGGATTATATATGATAAATTATATGCTCCATTTGAATCATAATTTCTACCTACAGATCAGTGTCAGTACTAATGGGTCAAGTTATTGTACTGTTTTTTAATTACATGCCTTAATGCTATTCACTGAAATATTTAGGCAAAATCGGGTGTAAAAAAAAAAGTACAAAAATACACGAGCTAAAACATGAAAATAGATGGCATTAAAGAAGTTGTAGAGTAACACAAAACACAGAAAAATGTCTCACTGCGCCATTATAATATACTGTATATGTTTTTTTTTTTTTTTTTACATTAAACGTTCATTTAATAGAATACTTTAATAGGAAAATATTATTCCTAGTATCCTAGTATTCCTAGTATTTCTAACTCTAGAAGGTAGGAGAAAGACGTGGAGAACAAGAGAAAAGTGCTTAAAGAAACGGTGAACACCTGATAAAACGGTTTATAACACCAGGGGCCGTATGCAATTCACTTTTTCACCTGAGTTTTCTCCTAGGAGATAATTTTTCATCTTCGATTTAAAATAACTTTCCAGCACCTTTCAACTAATAAAGTACCAAAACGGAGGTGAAAAGGTACTATCAAATTATTTTGAGTATTTTCTTGCTTTCTGGTGGCTTAAAAAGCATTTTATTGATGAGTTTAAAATTATCACCTTGGAGAAAACTCCGGTGAAAAAGTGAATTGCATATGGGCCCTGGAAGCTTTGAATGAGTATATATTTATCTTCAAGTTGAAGGGTAGAGGAAAACATACTAATTTAATTCAGATTTAGGATTTACATGTAATTCCTATCATACTATATTGCTAATAAATTTGTTATCCTTAAAGCTGTTATGCACTCTGATATTTGGGATGGTAAAGAAGTCTTTAGTGGTATTGTTATCCACTCTGTAATTGTTATTTATTAGTATCTTTGTGGAACTGTAGAAACTACTGCTACTGCAGTTACACCTATTACACAGCATACACTTTTATCTCTATTATATATGTAGTGTATATGTACACTTTACATTTTGTTCCAGATGAATGACATAATAGCTCAATCGACCTGGGAAAGGTGTATGCCTGTTGCCGTATGATTCATAGCTTATTGCTAAATCACCTATACGTTTATAGTGGAGATCTGAGCACCTATTTTTTTTCTGGGTCAGGCCTAGTAAAGACATTCAAGATTAGACAGGCAGAGCAAGATCTGCAAATGTTTCTGTGTGTATATCTATAAAATGTATGTATATTTTTCCTATATATAACATAAATCATTTCACAATGTTTTGGAGCAATAATGCAAATTTGAGAGAGGTAGACATAGGCTAAAAAAGGACCTAGAAGAATAATTGTGCATATGTGGCTTAATATAATTTAGAACTTTGACACTTGCTTAATTTAACATTTTCTCAATTTAAAACGGTTTAAAAAAACTTTACCTTTCATACACTAAAATAACCCCTATCTCCCCCCCCCCCCCCCCCCCACACACACACAATTAACATGACAATTATCATATCTCTAATAATTTTTTATTAGGTTAGTTTTGCTTACTAAAAAAAATGTTTTTCTACAATGAAGACAAAATGACTTGTAAACAGTATGTAAGGTAATATCTGGAAGCAGATGTCACCATTATGCCAGTGGAATCCATGTTTTTCATGTTTTTTTTTTAACTTACATAGGGGTTGATTCACTAAGTCGTGCTATTTTATACCACGCATGTTAGGAAATAGCATGCCGGGTTGACTATTACGCACAAACAGCGTAACGCGATAGCACAGCACGCGCGATGTAGATAGAGTTTAGTGAGTTTAGCGTGCGTTGTGCTGCGTTTGCGCGCATAAAACTTTACACGCATTACAACAAGAGCTAAATGCTATGCGTTAGCGTGGTTTAGTGAATCAACCCCATACAGTGTAAACAATAGAGTGTATGTGAGCTTTGTGTGTACTAATGTTAAATACAAATTGTGTCTGTGCGATACTGGGTTGGAATAGGGAATGGGAAAGACAGTGTAGATGCCCTTCAACTTTAACTACAGCAAAGTCCCCGGTATCTGGCACCGGAAATACAGAAATAGTGTCAAGCTCCCTCCTGAAATACTTACCGAGGCTACAGCGATGTCTGGCAGTCTCCCTCTATCTCCCTGCGGGCTCTGATCTGCTTTCTGGCTTCCCCAGTGCACGGGGTGTCAGCTGACCTGCATCAGGTCATGTGACAATCCAGCTTCCGTACACAGATGCTGGAAGCCGCTAGGAGCCTGCAGGGAGATAGAGGAAGACTGCTAGCCATCACTGGAGCCTCGGTAAGTATTTCAAAGCCTGCAAACACTAGTAGAAAGCTCCCCAAAAGAGGTCCCTCATTATCCCTCAGGCATTCCGGTTAGTTGAGACTTCCTGTTGCCTGAATTATGGATAATGGGGACTTTGCTGTATAACAGGAAATAAAGTAATTCCTATGCAGTGCATCTCTGTCTGTAAAAATATGTTTTTCAGCTACTGGTTAAAAAGAAATGTTCCGACGGCCCCTCAGTACAAGTGAATTATTACTGACAGTTGTGGACTTTATTCATATCATCTATGTCCATTGTCAAAAGTACAGCAATTGCATGTAAGGAAGATGAGTGCTTTCCTTGTTAGTCTATACAGAACTGTGAGATAGTTTATGTACTTAAAAATGAAAATTATTTCGAAGGAATACTAGACCTGAATATTAAAAATCTCACACATGGAGTGGAGGGAGAATTTATTCACCACTTAAACACATGATAAAAGATTTTTGAAATCTTGATGATATTTGCTGTAAAGAGTCATACAGAGGAGAACAGTAAATGTTTTATATATATATATATATATATATATATATATATATATATATATATATATATATATATATATTGCAATAATACCCTCTACTACTAGTGCTGCTTCTATGATTGACTGTTTCATACTGTCATATAATGAAAGAGAAACAAATGGATTGATCAACCAAAGTAACAAATTAAGTTGTTTTCCAGAGTAGTTAGTTACACAACTAACAGTCACAGAAAATACTTCTCACAAGCTGGTGTAAACTAATGTAAACAATAAGTTGCTCTTAAAGCACCTCCATCATATGCTAATAATGTAAACTGTAAAGTATAAAAATGCATAACATGCAACCTTCACCATCATGCATAAGTCCTACCACTTTTCATAACATTCTTGTACCAAAAGTACCATGAGCTAGCTTGTGTATTGGTGGAAAGACTGGAGATTTTGGCGCATAACAAGGGTGCGGTTAGACTTTCACTACCTAAAAGTCTTCCAAAACCTAAAAGGAGACCCGGTTTTAAAAATCAAATGCTGCTTGCAGGTAGGTAAGTCTCCTTGTTTTGAAGCTTTACAGGCAACTTTTTGGGGGGACATTTTTAAAGTTTAATGAGCATAAAAAAGAGAAATTATAGATTCACAAACTATTTACGCTTCTTTGCAACTGTTTAAGAAGTACTTTTTAAATAACTTTTTAAGCTTTTCCTATAACACAAGAAAACAAGAAAATTATATTAAGCCAAGTCCATGCTTAACTTCTCTTCCCGGTCCAAAAGGAAAAACATCACTTTATAACAGATATTATTTACAATGGGAGCTCAATAAAAATACAGTAATAAGTCCTCTTTATGAAGAAATATAGAGATAATTTCTGTAAATAAGCAGCAGTAATCCAAGTAGGATTGTGATAAGTGTTTTACATAAAATGGCACACCTCCTGAGGATTGGAGGGTAGTCCAATATAACTTATTGCATAGTTGTGAAAGTGGCTTTTACCGGAAGTGGCAAAGTGTTGTAACATAAATTATTTTATAGTGGAGGCAATTATTTTGTGACGGAGTCAAATGTCATGAGAAAGCTGCCTGTTGTTTTACTAGGAACCAGTTCTGTGGCAAACACAGTTTTAATATTTCAACAGTAATCAATAAAATAATAAACCATGTGCTTTACGTCACTATAGCCTATTATATATAGCTAAAACCATCACAGAGAAAATCATCAAGAAGATAAAAATATATATACATATGTAGCTGAAATAGTGAATCTAAATGACATCGCCAAAGCCGGCCATACAGGCAAAGTCTGAGTCATCTGACCTGATTTAGGTGAAAGCTTGGGAAGCCTACTTAACTGATTTGGTCAATGCATACATTTGTCTAAAACTGCGTCAGATGTTTATTTGGCTCATCAGTAGACGCGGTTGTCTTCGGATTTTCTATCTTGACTAACAAATTCTGAGGCACTAGAGAAGGAAACTTACAGTAATTATTCTTACCTTATTATTTATAATTACAGAAAAAAGGGAGAATTAGTGCAAACACACATTGGGTATGAATAAAAAAAAATTCTACTTAACGTTTGCTACTATTTAAATTGGTAGAGTGAGTACAGATGAAATTCTTTTACTATTTATGGAGATATCAGTCCGAAACTGGGTGATACCTTATGTGTCAGACCTAATGGAAAAGTTTGTTGGACAATGGGTACCTAAGTAGTGGAATAAAATTGAAATGATGTAATATGTAAAAAAATAGAAAATATTGCACTATTATAATTAGCTATACTACTAGTACTAATAATAATCATTTCAATGTAAAAAATAAAATTACATATTAAATGTTACACATTTATATTTACTTTTTGAGCTTCACTTTTCAGTTTGACCGACAAGTACAGTATGTAGAAAAACATTCTTGTTTTACTGCTTTGCAGTAAAGCTACCACGAGTTAGTGAACAGTGGGAATTTATTATCAGTCACCAAGTCAAGAGACTTGGCTTTTTTATAATGTTTGCCACAGTAAAGCAAAGCAGATGTTTCCTTTAAAAAACTTGCCAAGCAAGCATTGCCAAGCAAGCAACCCCATAGGTGAAGCGCCAAAAAATAAATGTGTGATATTTTATATGTCCCTAATACAAAAAAAAGACAGTCAAACAATGTATAAATAAGTGCAAATAATAATAATTTTAACTCATTCTTATTATTATTAGTTATAGTGATTTCCAATACAATTCAGCACTAAAGCGGATAGACTAGATTTGAATAGTAAATTACAATTTATTTAACCCTCCTGGCGGTCTAATGTTTTCCGCCAGGAGGCAGCGCAGTAGTTTTTTTTTTTTTTTTTTTTTTTAAAATCATGTAGCGAGCCAAAGGCTCGCTACATGATAGCCGCTGCTCAGCGGCATCCCCCCGCCCGCTTCGATCGCCTTCGGCGATCTCCGATCAGCCTGGAGGGCTTCCCCCGTCGCCATGGCGACGGGGCGGGATGATGTCAGCGACGTCGTGACGTCTTTGGGAGTCCCGATCCACCCCTCAGCGCTGCCTGGCACTGATTGGCCAGGCAGCACACGGGGTCTGGGGGGGGCGGCGCGGCGGAGCGGATAGCGGCGATCAAGCGCGGGCCGTCGGCGATCGGTGTGCTGACCCAGCTAGCAAAGTGCTAGCTGCGTTCAGCAAAAAAAAAAAAAAAAAAGCAAATCGGCCCAGCAGGGTTACCGTCAGGAAGGTTAAAATGTATTGTTGATTAAAGTCTTTGTAATATAATAACAATGCTTTTGTATGTATTTTATTTAATTTCTTATCCCTTCTATTTTCACGCTGGACTCTGCACTTAAAAAAACAAAACAGAGAGAAGGGGGAATCTTTCAACTTAACTAACTGAAAGATGTTGATCAGAAAAATGTTGAACTGAAAAGTCTGTTAATAACATAGGATACTGTATGTCTCTACGAGTAACGAGTGTTGATCCAGGGATTTTATCTGATTGCCATCTGGAGTGGGGAAGGAATTTTTTCCCTTTTGGGGCTAATTGGACCATGCCTTGTAAGGGTTTTTCGCCTTCCTCTGGATCAACAGGGATATGTGAGGGAGCAGGCTGGTGTTGTACTTTGTACTGGTTGAACTCGATGGATGGATGTCTTTTTCAACCCAAATAACTATGTAACCTGACACTATTTTGATTGTGTTTATCGGAAAAGATATACAAAAGCTTCCAGCGTACCTAAATCAGGTCAGAGCAACTTCTACAGTACAAATACCATAAAAAATACTTTATATACATCACAGCAACCAGAGACAACATGGTTGATAAAAATTGAATTAACAGTCTAGACATTAGAGGCTGCTTCACTAAAAAGAAATTTTCAAGTTGCCCCATTTCACTTAAAATGACCTTGACTTGGTAAATTGGGCAGCACTGAACATTTTCATGGTTTTTGAGAAATTGCCCCTTGAAGTGTTTACATTCACAAGTTCATCCAAATTGTAATTTTTGCACAAAAATCTGTATTTTCAATAAATGCATTTATAATCAGACAACTCAGTTTTAAGCGCTTCTTAGTTGATGCATTTATAATAACACTGCTCCAAACCAATTTCTTATTGAGTACAGCTTAAAAGGATTGCTTAAAAACTATTGTTAAAGTGAATCCGAGATGAAAAACTAACTATAACAAGTAATTTGTCTATATATCTTATCTTAAGTTTACTCAGCAACTCTAGCTGCAAACAGCTTCAGCAGTATATGATTATTTCTTCCTGTGATACAATGAGAACAGCCATGTTCTGTTTGTGATCATTACACACAGGCAAACTGTTCTTGCATCTCCAGCCTTCAGCCTGTGAAAACTTCACTCCCCTCTCCTCCTCTCTCCTCCCTTCTGCCTCTGAAATCTCTGGCTAGCAACACCTCCTCCTACTCCTGCCCAGACTGAGCTCCCATAAGCCCTTGCAACATGGGTCTCAGAGTGCCAAGGCACTGGAGAAGCTGTGGACAAGGCTTGTTTAGTTTAAAGGTAATTAGAGTATTAAAACAAAACAAAAAAAGTATTTGGCTTAAGGAATGCCCTATGAACTATATGAAAGGAACACAATTAAGCAATGAGTAAAAGTTTATTTCGGATCCACTTAAAGCAGACTATGGATGTCCACTTATGGGTAACTGGACCATTCAGATGATATATGTCCTTGCAGATGCACAGACATTTATAGAAAGAGGAGATCCATTGCACATCATTGTAAATGTTCATTCCAGTACTGCGCTACTGTAAATCCATAAACTTCTTCGTAAAGTTGCAGAAGACAAAATATTCTCCCCAGTCCATCCTTGTACAGCCAAATATACTTATTGGAAATTAAAGATTTGCAAGACTCCTGCCAAGCTCAGTACAGACCAGCTAGTGAGTTTTTGTTATGCATTTACAGCCAGAACATAAATGGGGTAGATTGCCTTTTGCTATAATAGTGTAGAATAGAAAGGATCTGACTCTACAGAAGCTCAGAACAGTTTAGCAAGCTAATGTAAACAGTTGCATGTAAATTTTATATGCAACCAAACTTAGCAGCCTTCTTAGCAAAATCATAAAATTGTATCCGAATAGATAAATTGGTTACCATACATAGTCTAGTCTGACAGATTCTTAAAACATATGTTTTGACGTATTTGGAGAAATTGATCATGTAGATTGAATAAATTTAGGATTTGCATTGATTAGGTTAACTGAGAAATCTTAACTTTTGTTTAGTATAGGAATTGGCTGTGCTGTTCTTAAATGTAATAAATACATCATTACTAGAGAAGATTTCCCCCAACCCCCTCCCCGTATCTATTCCTCATAGACAACGTATGTCATCTGTCTCCAATCCTGTTTTCCCTGTATACAAACAGATGTACCTCAACGGCTGACTGCGTTAAGATAATTAAATTTGCGGATGACACCACCATCCTGGGTCTCATCAGTGGAGGGGACGAATGCACCTACCGCAGTGAGATTGAGCGAATCTGCAACTGGTGTAAGGACAACATGCTTGTCCTAAACGTTGCAAAGACCGTCGAGTTGGTTATCGACTTCAGGAAAAGTCCACCCCCACTCAGCCCAGTATTCATCGAAGGCACGGAAGTCACCAGAGTATCAAGTGTTCGGTTTCTGGGTACCACCATCACCAACGACCTGAGATGGAGTGTAAACACCACTAAATGTCAAAAGAAGGCGCAGCAACGGCTGTTCTTCCTAAGACAACTCAGGAAGTTTGGTATGCCTCAGGAGCTGCTGTCTAGCTTCTACACTGCCACCATCGAGTCAATCCTGTGCTCATCCATCATCATTTGGTATGGGGGAGCCACCACGAGTGACAGGTACAGACTACAAAGAGTAATCAATGCAGCGGAAAGAATCATTGGTTCACCCCTGCCACCTCTGGACCTCCTCCACGCATCCAGACTGAGAACAAGGGCTTACAGGATCACAAATGACCCGCACCATCCCGGCAGCTGCTTCTTCAGCCGCATGCGCTCAGACCATCGCTACAGGGCTATTTCCACCAAAACCTCCAGGCACAGGAACTCTTTTTTCCCCCAAGCAGTGCGCCTTCTGAACTCAAGTCACACACACAGGAAAACTAAATAGCACATCTGTGACCCAGGCCTAAATAAAGGTTTACCTATTCTGTGGTCACCACATGTAGCGTGCACTACAATACCTAAATTCCCTTGTCTTCACATGTTTTTTTGCACTACCTGGTATTTATCTTATGTCTTTGTCTGTTCGTCATTGCATGTTTTTTTGCACTACTATGCTTCTAATGCCTTTGTACTATGCTTTAATGCCGATGTGTACCACAAACAATTCCGAGGGTGGCAACTGCTGCACTTGGCGAAATAAATCTGATTCTGATTCTGATCTAGAAGATGACAAATTAAAGACGGAGAACTAGCACCAATTTGACTTTTACAATCAGCAACTTAACCTCTTAAAGACTGCAGTGCTAAACCCCCCTAGTGACCAGGCCATTTTCAATAAAATAGGCCACTGCAGCTTTAAGGCTAAGCTGCAGGGCCGCACAACACAGCACACAAGTGATTCCCCCCCCCCCCTTTTCTCCCCACCAACAGAGCTCTCTGTTGGTGGGGTCTGATCGCTCCCCCCATGTTTATTTAATTTTTTATAAATGTTATTGTTGTCTTTAAAAAAAATCAAAAAACCCTGTTTCTTTAAATACCCTCCCTCCCTCCCCACAGCCGGCCAATTATGGCGATCGGCTGTCATAGGCTTCTGCCTATGAGAGCCGATCGCTCTTTTGTCCCCCAGGGAGACAGCCATGTTACACGGCTGTCCCCAGTGCAGCGCTGCACCATGCAAATAGATGGCGGTCACACCGTCTGACAGTCTCCCGAGCGGCAATAGCCACTCGGAGACTGAAGGCGGGGCGGAGCTCCGCCCCCCAAGCAGGAGATGCGCGCGCAGCCTGCGCGCGATCTCCTGCAAAACAGAGCCCCAGGACTTTACGCCAATTGGCGTTAGGCGGTCCTGGGGCTGCCGCCGCGGCCACGCCCATCGGCGTGACGCAGGCGGCAAGAGGTTAACTATTCTGCCTCAACATTAATAAACCCCTATTTCAATTTCAAATTGATTTCAAATTATTCCAATTAGGTAAATTCAGCAAGAGTACACATTTTTATAACTAAATGATTGAACTCAGTGTTACCTGGACTAAATATGTTATTTGCCTTCACTTGCACTTGAAAGAAGACTGGGTAAGAAGCAGTGTTATGTCAACTACTTTCTCCTCTATATAGTTCTCAAACAGAATGCAAATTGCTTTCAAGTAATCCTACATAACCTATAGTTACGTGCGTGCAAAAGCGTTAATACATTTTATGTTAGCAGATCCATGTTTTTTACAACAAGGATTTAGCTGGACTTTGTATAATTCCCCTTCAAAACACATACCTGATCTCACAAGACAACTCATAGTTCCAACTCTCACATGTTAGCAGCTCAATCCACAGCTACAAAGCACTGAAAGCTTAGGGATTCTGTTCATGAATTTGCAGCAGAAAAAAAACTGCAGAAAAAAAAATCTGATTGCCCAGCAAGCTTATGGCGAAACAGAACTCCGAGGAGTGTGTACGGGGGTGTAAAGAGACCAAAAAGCCTCCTTGCTAAAATGCTGTGCAAACTTCTGTTTTGTGTAAGTGTACCAGTGACTGCAAAGCAATTCTGCAGCGATCCTGTGCTTTGTATTGGAGCGCAATAGCTCCAAAAATGCTCCATGACTTGCAAATGTAATTTAGGTAGAATCACGTCCATTGAATTTCATTAGCCTAGTGGTCTTGGAATCTAATTCCAAAGCACATCTGAAACAGCTCCTGTGCGTCCCAGCCATTAGGTCCACTACTTAATGCCTCAGAAAGCACAACTGAAGTAAGAGGGATATGAAGGCTGCCATATTTATTTCCCTTTAAGGAATACCAGTCACATGGCTGTCCTGCTGATCCTCTGCCTCTAATACTTTTAGCCATAGACCCTGAACAAGCATGCAGCAGATCAGGTGTTTTTGACATTATTGTCAAATCTGACAAAATTAGCTGCATGCTTGTTTCTGGTGTGATTCAGACACTACTGCAGCAAAATAGATCAGCAGGATAGCCAAGCAACTGGTATTGTTTAAAAGGAAATAAATGGCAGCCTACATATACCTCTCACTTCAGTTGCCCTTTAAAGAGACTCTGAAGTCTCAAAAAAAAAACAGTTTTTATTTCAGATTGCGGTTAAGTATTAAGTGCCACCTAAAACGCTGCATACCCGCGGCTGAATACTCACTATAACCCCCCGAAATCTCTTGGGGAAGATTTGTGCGTTGCTTCCGTGTAGAGGCAGAGCTTTGGGCTGTTGCTGTGCCTCTACTCACGTCCATCTGCGCTGATCGCCGCCTCTCAGTCTCCTTTTACCGAGAGGGGCGGGGAGAGGCGGCGATCAGCGCTGATTGAAGCGCATGGAGGCAGAGCAACAGCCCAAAGCTCTGCAGCAAAATCCAAGACCAAGAAAGCTGTGGATTTTTTCCCAGGGATTTGTGGGGGGTTATAGTGAGTATTCAGCTGCGGGTATGCAGCGTTTTAGGTGGCACATATACTTAACAGCAATCTGAATTAAAAACTGGGCTTTTTTTTTGAGACTTCAGAGTCTCTTTAAACCTGCAGCCTGTATCTTACTTTTCAATGGTGTTGGTTATTATCCCACAGTTTAATCAGGATCAGGCATGCACCTGCCCTGCACGCGAATGTACCCAAGTCATCGATCACGTACTGTGCCCATTGACGTGGGCGCATTCATGTGTGCTCACATGCGCAGAAGATCCTTACAGGCTGAGGAGCGATTACCAGCAAGTTCCTGTTAAAAAATTGCTCACAATAAGTGTCCCAAATACTGAGGTTAGGTTCACTGTGGGACATTGCGTTGTGTTCTCTGTTTAACAGGAACAAGATGCAATGGAACGTAAAAATTGTACCGCACGGTACGACCGATTTTCATCCTATACAGTGAGCATACAGTCAATGAAAAGTATGCTTGTTGATGTGCGCGTTCAGCTGTTACTGCATGCAGTGCATTACCATACCGCAACACGTTACCATACCGCAACGCTACTGCTGCACTGTGGCTGTCATATGTAGAGATGTACAGAGGCGCCAGTAGGATAAAAATCACTAAAAACGTTTAAAACGTTCGGGATGCGGTGGTGGACCAGCCAACCCAGAACAGACCAAAGTACTGTCGATTAAAGTTGTAAACAATTTATTCACATACTCCTAAGACAAGTTGCAGCGCGTTTCGCAGGCAAAATCCCGCTTCTTCAGGCAATAGACAACAGGAGTAACACACAGCATGGAGTCAAATCTCGCTTGGCACCTCTGACAATGGATGTCATATAGACTTATTATTTAGTATTTATATAGCGCCAACATCTTATCATTGCAGTGCATCTTTCAGCGTTGAAATACCTTCATAACATCGCACCATAACATCCCACTGTGAACAAAGCCTCAGAAGCATTTGGTAATTGCTATTAACCTTTTTCGGGACCGCGTGAATGATATCCTACGCCTCACTTGTGGCTGTTCTAGCCTGATGCGGCGTAGGATCTACGCCTGCCCGCAGTTTCCGCTCCCGACGCCATCGTGCGCACCCGGAGGGGGAGATTAAGCTGTCATATGACAGCTGACAACTCCCCCGAGTGATCAGCAGCCATCGCGTATGGCTGCTGATCACGTGATCACTACGATCACCGTCCGATCGTAGTGATCAGTTTGACAGCTGCGGTGGCAGGGGGGAAAAGAAGAGGATCCACTCACCTCCCTGCCATTCCCGCAACGATCGGCGCCCCCCTCCGCTCTGGCCGGCATCTCCGTCATCAAGCCGCGACCCGGAACTGATCGTCAGACAGAATGGAGATGCCGGCCGGAGAAGAGGGTTCCGTGCGGCTCATCGCTGGAGCCTGGAAGGTGAGTGAAGGCTGCTGGCAGAAGGGGGGGGGCACAGGCTACCATGGGGGGACACAAATCCGGCCAGCCACAGATGGGATCCGGCCGCCTGACCCCCCCCAAATGCGCGCAACCTCCTCCCGCGCAAAATGCCTGGTCTTTAAGGGGGGGTAGACGGCCGGGCCCCGAAAAGGTTAAACTAAGCAGTATATAGCCGATTTGTCTTAAGATGTATATTAATTCTTAATATAGTTTCCAACCACGCATTTGTCTTTTGTCAACAATACAGAAAGCAAAATTCCTAAAAAAATGTTTGGTTTCATTAATCTATTTGTTGAAAAAATACAAATTTCAACATTTTTAAGAACCTGGATTTTGGTGGTATGTTCAGTCTTGCAGCTAGTAGATTGGCACCATAGCTCTCATCAAGAAACTTTAGGCACTGGCAAGCAAAAGATAAAACACTATTGTATTACCCTAACGGAAAATCTATTGCTATTTATTATCCTCAGTCTAACACTTGGTAATGATCCTCATCTACATCCTTGGACCTAACCAAAGTTGTAAACGTTAACACTTAAAGTCAACCTGAAGTGAAAATAAAAATTTGAGATAAATAATTGCATCTGTAATCCTAAATAGGACATTCCTAGAGTCCCATATTCTTAATTTGCATTTGAAAGGTTAAAAAGATCTAGGTTTGAAGTTTGAATTAGATATAATGCCACACTGACATGGCTGCTGTTTATTCAGCTCCCACACAGAGAAACGATGACATATTGAATTTCTTATCACTATCCTGTTATTATACTTGTTTTCACAGCCAAACACAAATTTAATCAATTCTGCTTGGATCTCAAGCAAGCTGCCAAAAGGGGGCACTATGGCGAAAAATTGTGAAATTTAACATATGTGCAAAAATGAGCCATAAATTACTTTTCTCCCCTGTTGCTGTCACTGACAGTAGGTAGTATAAATCTGACAGAAGCGACAAGTTTTGGACTAGTCCATCTCTACATGGGGGATTCTCAGGGATTTATTTATTTTCAAAAGCACTTAGTGAATGGCAGTTGCTCTGTCCAACTGCCAAAAAACTGTGTAGCGAGCAGGGAAGCTGGCCAGCACCATTGTTTAAATCAGTTTTAGGGAATATCTGTATAACTAATAAAAGCCTTGCTGAGAATCCCCTATGAAGAGATGGACTAGTCCAAAACCTGTCACTTCTGTCAGATTTCTACTACCTACTGTAAGTGACAGCAACATAGGAAAAAATAATGTATGGCTCATTTAACTCTGGAAAAAAAGGACTTCTTATTTGTCTGTTTGCACATGTTTTTAATGTTACAATTTTTCGCCACAGTATCCCTTTAAGTCCGACTCCTAGGGTAAAGAAATGGATTATTAACCTTTGCAGTGAATAAAGAGGAGGGCACAGGCAAGTTTTAGATAGGATTGGTACAATATGTACACGTTTTTCACGTGTCACTTCAGCTATGCTTTAAGTGTTATTTCAACAAATATGCTTACTATAATCCCCCCTCGAACCCTAAAACTAATACTAAATACCGGTTTGGTTTTCACTGGTGAAGATGTGACTATTAGCTAAATGTATTCCCAGTGTCAGAGCCTAAAATAATGACAACTTGTGCCATAATCTCACAGTCCCAAGATTCCAGATTCAAGCACGTTTTGTCAAATGTGTAACTCAAGAAAATGACTTTTCATGACAGCTCCCAAGTTCCCATCACAGAGAAAATCTGCTTTGAGCTACAGGACGGCATGTATATTTCAAAGTGGCAAAGCATCTGGGGAGGTAAGAAGCCATTGTACCTGATACGGCCCTAACCAGCAGAGTTTGCTGAAGTTGTCAGAGGAACAGAGATTCATCAGCTGTGGAAATGTAATACACAGCACAATTAGGAAATGTAAATTCATCTATGAAGCATTTTCTGAAAGATAAAAGTGAGCCCAAGGTGAAAATAAACTGATGAGATAAAGAAATAGATTTATCCTCTTACTCCTAAAATGACTTTTTAAAGCGGTTTAAAACCCTGACATAATCTTCAATAAAAACATATTTTCCTACTTTTTATATGCCGTATGGTTATCATATTTGCATTTGTACATAAGTATTATTATTCATTTAGAAGTTATTGGTTTCCAAAAGAACAGTTTTTTGCTTTGTGAGCTGACTTTGCATTTTATTAATAACTGGTATTATTCGTTGCTGTTTTGCAGGGAGACAAGCTTTCAGTGTCTCTCTGTCTCCAGCAGCTTCTCCACAGTCAGTGTCACATTCCTCACTTGATACATTTAAGTAAACATAAGATCACATTATCTAAAGTTAGGATGCATCTGCATTTCACTGCACTGAACTTTCAAGCTCTGTGTATAACCATTCGAATGCTGGTCTAGTAAAAAAAAAATGCTGGTTGCATATAATATGCTATAAATATTGTTTTAGAGCAAAGATGAAATGCTGGGTTATATTCCGCTTTAAGTATCCCAGGATTTTATTTTATAATTAAACATTTACAAAGAAGGTTGAATGTCTTACTGTCTCTAATACAGTGTCAGCCTATTAAGTGTCCCAGACAAATTATTAACCTTTTTCTATCTCTCCCCTGAGCTCAGAAGTTGTATTCTGCCAGGAAAACTTTTATGGCTGTAACTTACTTATGAGTGATGTTTACTATATTCCCGACAAGGAACCTACAAGACAGAAGCTGTCACTTCCATGCCTAGAAATTAACTCTTTCAGACACCAAAATAAAACAAGTAAAACAGCCTGATTATTAATATATTTTGTACTGTACATACATATGTTTATCTTATCATGTCACATGTCACCTCGGGTACACTTTAAGGGACAAGCCTGAATGTTAACAAAGGCTGCATTTCAAGAAGGTACGGGAGCATTTTTTCTGGGAAAAACATACTCGTTCCCCTCATGTCATCACAGAGGAGCCACTTAGATTATTTATAAAATAATTATTAAAAAAAGAGGCAACAATTGTAAAAACCTTCAATCAACTAATAATAGACATATCTGTATAGCACTTATCTGTATAACACATGTGATATCCACGTAGGACATAAAGAAATCTATATATTGCAACATTATTCATTTTGTTATGGCCGTTGACACTATATACAGGAGATTTTGTACAAGTTTAACTATCAAATTTTCTAACCACAGATATTTTTTAGCAGAATCAAACTGCAGGGCATCTGTCAAGTTTGAAACAGGGTTTAACTATCATTACTGACCTGTATTTAAAGCACACCTCCATTCAAAAATTCTAGTTCACTTTTAGACAGAGTGGAAAAGGGTTACAACTGCGTTTTTATTGCTAACAGTATCTTTGTTAGCGATAACATTTGTCACCTTTTGGCTAAACAGTAGAGTGTTGTACCGTGTTAGCAATCCGTAAAAGCAAGAAGTTTGAAACCAGGATGACACCAATTATTGGCTAACTTTTTATATACCTCTAATGTAGCTAATACATAGTATCATCCTGATTCAAAACGTATTTATTTGTATAAACAGGAAACTAGTAAAATCTCTTCGACAAGGTCAGACACAGTAATGGATTGGGAAGAGGTAGAACTTCTGATACTTATATCCTCCCGTAGTTACTCAATGGACTTCGAATTTCAGTCCTTGCTGACAGCAGCAACAAACTAGCAGAGGATCCAATCATTTTCCACTCTATCAATATTTAAAGAAAGGTTTTGGCTGAAGTTGGGCTTGAAAGAGAACGTATAGCGATTTTCCTAGTTTTTTGTTTTCTCTATCAAATGTGGATTTATTCAGATATACTACTAAAACATGAATTCTATTTTTCAAATCAGGAAAACATAAAACATTTAAAGAAATATTTACTTTTACAAATAAACATTTCAATGGTAGTTGACACTCTACCCGTCTAGTTTTGTAACTAAAACAGGTTTGATTTTACTCCTGTGTAGTAAAGACAAATCTATTGTGAAGAGTAAGAGATGTTTTGTATAGTATTCCAAAAATATGCTTTAAGAACTTGCCAGTCAAATCAACACGATGAGATTTTAAAAACATATTATACACATTATGCATTCTGTTTGAGGTTACATGTTCCAGGCTTGCTATTGTTGCTTTATTGCTTAATGATTCCATAACTTGAAAGAAACACATATAGCCAGTTTCTGTGAGGACACTTGCATATGAAATGCCTATTCCAGGTCTGTGACTAACAATGTAGAAGATGAGGACAACCCTAGACCTTCCATCTTTATAGGGGCACTATTGCGAAAATTATGCTGTTCCATTATCCCCACATCAGTTATTTCATATGGACAGTATACATTTCACCATTAACCTTGTGTTAAAAAAGTAGCTCCTAACACTTATTCTGCCCTCCTACAGAGCTGAGCTGCATCATTACCATGCTCTTAGTGACGGACTGCACTGCTAGCAGACACTCTAACAGCTAATTGCTAATTTATAACGCGGCTGGCTGACACACTACAGAGCAGCTGCTGTTTTCACATGTAACTAGCTAAATAAATAAGCAGGCTGCTAAGTAAGTAACTAATTAGCAGCCTGTTTATTTATTTCTTTAGCTAGTTACCTGTGAAAACAAAAGTGGCTCTGTAGTGTGTCAGCCAGCCGCATTATAAATCAGCTGTTAAGAGTTTCTGCTAGCAGTGCAGCCGTCACTAAAAGTATGGTGATGACCCAGCTCAGCTCTGTAGGAGGGCAGAATTAGTGTTAGGAGCGACTTTTTTTAACACAAGGTCTATGGTGAAATGTATGCTGACTATATTAAGTAACTGATGTGGGGATAATAGAACAGCCTAATTTTCGCCATATTGCCCCTTTAAAAACAAATCAAGAAAAACAACAACCACAAAAAAAAAATTGTAAAGTACTTTTCTCCATAGGATTCAAAGTGCATAATAAAATGCTAGTTGTTTTTGACAACAAAAGTACTGCAACATCATATTTTGTCTAAATTACAAATTATTAGATAAGCCATCTCCAAGTTAATAATCTTTTAAAAATACATAATGTTCTTTTCTTAGTGCACAACCTGATAGGCAGCAAAGGTCTCCGCTGTACATTAGCCCACATTAGGTACGAATACATGCAAAGTCTGCAGATGCATTAAAGAGACTCTGTAACAAAATTGTCATCCTTATTTCTTCTATCCTATAAGTTCCTATGCCTGTTCTAATGTGGTCTGGCTTACTGGCTTACTGCAGCCTTTCCTATATTGCACAGTGACTGTATTATCTCTGTTATATGATCTAATCTTCTCTCCTCTGTCGGGCTGAGGCAGTCAGACTGGAATGTGCAGGGCTGCTTGTGATTGGATAGAAGCTATACACACCCTCTCCATGCCCCCTGCAGGCTCTGTATGACACACACACTCTGCTTATGTGAGCCTATCACAAGCTGGTGAGTTTGTTTGTAAACACTGCCTAAATCTGGCAATTACAAGCCAGGTTTGCAGCAGGGAGTGGCAGAAACAGCACAGAGGGGCCCGGGAGAACATAATGAATACAATGGTATGCTTTTTGTTGTATTTTAGAGTACAGATTCTCTTTAAGCAAGACAGGTCTTTGAATGTTATTGCAACCTTTAATTAGGTAAACTCTAGGTGAGTGTGCCTAGGGCCCATACGCAATTAACATTCTCTTCTGCGTTTCCCCTTCTGGGATAATTTTTTTAATTATTTTTAAAATAACTTTTCAGCACTTTGCAATGGAAAAAGTACCAAAATGTAAGCCAAAAAAGTAACTTAAAAACCATTTTCGATATTTTATTTCTGGCTGAAGGTTTAAAGGGTATTTCATTGAAAAGTTGTAAAAATCTCAATTAGGAGAAAACTCAGGGGAAAAAGTTAATTGCATAGGGGGCTATGGCCCCCTATTCAGTTAACTTTTTCTCCTAGTGTTTTATACTAGGTGATATTTTCACGCATTGTCAATAAAATGCCTTTTGAGCCACCAACAAGCAATAAATCCTTTAAAAAAAACAACTTTAAAAATACTTCTAACATTAGGCCCCTGGCCCCTTATTCAATTTACCTTTTTTCATAGACCACAGACCCTTATTCAATTAACTTTTTCTCTTAGATTTTCTCCTGTGTGATTTGCTTTATTACCAATAAAATGCCTTTTAAGCTACAAGCAAGAAAATACTCAGAATAATTTTGACTGTGCTTTTTACCTACTATTTGGTACTTTTTCAATTGCAGAGTGCTTGTTGTGGGACCCGCATAAGATACAGTTAGGACCATTTTGGGGAGCCCTGCAAGGTAAAATGTAAGGCTTTCCCTCTTGTGACTTATACTGGAGTACTGCCTGTACCCCCCTGATGGTGGCCCTGCCATTCTCATCCTTTTTTTCCAATGCATAACTTCTGTTTTTTATTTATTTTATTTTTATTTATTTATTTTTTTTAAAAAAAAAATTTTTTTTTGGGGGGGGGGTCTTCCTCTTTCTTTTAATCAGAAACGTGTACTCTGCTGACTAACAGGGAGTGCACTAGAGTGATTCATGAATGGATTAGGTCTTCTCAGCCCATCATCTTTTAGCTTAAATACAATATTGGTTTTAGAGGCAAAAATGTTAATTTGTCAGTACATGAGCAAAAGATCGGCGTAACATATACCACTGACTACAACTGGTACATCATTTCTGTATAACTGCCCTACTTCTGACACTAGCACCACAATTGCAAAAATATTTATCAGAAACAGTTATTTATTCAATGGTTAATTCACAAGAGGCCCTGCATAAATGGCTGCAGTAGAACATTTCATACTGTACTTAATGGTTGAACATTGGCTCAAAAATACTTGCCACAGGAAAACTGGACAAAAAAAAAAAAAGATGAGCACTATATGTAATATGTAGACTTAAAGGACCACTAATGCAAAAAAACAAAAGCAAAAAAAAAACATACATATAAAATGTACATGTCTCCTAGAGTAAAATGCAATAAAATTACTTTCTTCCCTATGTCATTGTCACTGAACGGTAGGTAGTGAAAAGTTGGTAGATCTGATTTTGGACTACTCTATCTCCACATGAGGATTCCCAGTATTTTTTCTTTACAAAAGCACTCCCTGGACAGGATCTATGCAAAGATGCCGGCCAGCCTCCCTGCTTGTTTGCATACTATTTTGGCAGTTGGACTGAGCAAATGATCGGTATGTGTTTTTGTAAATAAAAGAAATAACCAAGAATCCCCCATAAGGAGATGAACTAGTCCAAAACCTCTCAGATCTAGTGATGAGCGTAATGACCCAATTACGATTACGCACAATTTCACAAAATTTCATGTGATTTGTGAAATTACGACCGTAATCAAAAATTCGGGAATTTCACGAAATTACGCAACATTTCGTGTTTATGGGGAATTTCATAATTACGATCTTTTTTGTAATTACGATCGTTTACGTAACACAAACAAATCAGAATTTCGTGTTCAACACGCAAATTCGACCTTTCTCAAAATTGTGTTCCAGTCCAGAGGCTCCTGATACATTTAAAGCAACAGCACTTGCAGGGACCTTGGCATTATCAGATATTGCAAGGCCCAAAACCAAGTGTCTCAGCATGCATGACCACTAAGTGCATCTTGACAAAGAGCACCTGTCTTAGAAGTGGCTGCAGGTAAAGCCTCCTCATACATTTAAAGCAACAGCACGTGCAGGGACTTTTGCATTATCAGATATTGCAAGGCCCAAAACCAAGTGTCTCAGTAAAAAAGACATTTTTAATGCATTTTTACTCTGGAAGAAATCTACATTTTATATGCATGTATTTACATGATACAATTATTTGCAAAAGTTATCCTTTAAAGCCAAATGTCAGCCCAATTAGTTTCTTTAATTTTTGGATAGAGTAGGAGGTAAGACAAACTCTGTCACGTCATTATTTCTATGAATTGCTCCATGTCTGATATTTCCTTCCCCTTTCGTGTCCTGGCAGCGCCCATTGCCCAGACAGAAGTGACAGAAAAACACTACAACGGAGGCCAAGTGTTTAAAACTTGTTTTGTTTTCCTATTGTCATCTGTGTCTGAATTAAAAAGATTTTCTGTCAGTTCTTATCTCAGTGGCACCCATTTCTGAGACAAGAAATGCAGCAATTGTTTCTTAGAAATGACACTGATGGCAATAAAAACATGGATGATATTCTAACTCTTCCCTCCATCCAAAGTAAATATGCAAAACCAATTGGTAAGCAAGTTTACAAAAAACGAATAGGTGTTTTGTAATTGATGTATACATTTCATTAAAGAAAGGGTTTGTTTTGTGTCTTTTACGCAAAAAGAATACATTAGGCAAATGTATGAATTTAACCTTGGCCATCGTCACAATTAAGAAATTAAGATAATATCTACAGTCACTTCTAGAATTCAATACAGAACTATTTTTGCCAAACGTTTCTTATGGACTGCCAGGATGGCGGTGATGGTTTTGGCAGCCAATCAAAACAGCTCAGCACAATGTCAACACAACCTAGTTTCGATAGTTTCTGAATTTTGTGTTTTCTTTGTAAACATGAAAGAAAAAATGTTTTTGTGGTGTCCCTTTACAAGGTGAAGCATGAGATACCACTGTTTAATCTAAGCAGCTGTGTTGCCCACATTTCTAAAACAGTCCCCAGTGGAAGCAATAGACAAAAACAAACATGCACAAAAATACATAACAGCAAAAAAAAAATAAAAATAAAAAACAACAAAAATGGCAAACATAATACAATCTTTTATATAAAATATATCTGTATAAACAGAAAAAAATACATATGACCTCTTCTCTGGATTACGGGACCCCAATGTAATTTAGGAATGTTTGGCTCAAGGTAGAACCGTTTTTGTAAATTATTTTTTGGTATATGGACCACATTTTTAGGAAGTAGTCCTACTTGAAATGTATGTATTACCATAATCCTTGGCAGAGAAGGGATAGGTCCATACAAAACGTACATCTTTAACAGGAAATAAAAAATAAAAGCAGTTGTCACTTAAGAATTGAAATGCCGCATCACTTTGTAGATTAACTAGGACTTCATAAGTCAAGTAAAAGAAACAAGCAATAGCTCCTCCTTTCAAACTGACAATGTTGAACATCTCCCTAGCACAGTTCAACATCGGTTCAAGTCACAGATAATTCTTCCAACAACATATAATTATAATTAAAAAAAATACAAACAGAACTCATTCAGTTGCACACACGGAAAAGACTTACAGTATTTAAATATACTCTCTCTATATATATGTATTTATATATATTTATATAACTTTTTTTGCCAAGTAAGAGCATATGTGGGAAAAGATGCCCTGAAACAAGATGGCCGTTTAAAGGAGCAATACTCTAGATTACAAAATTGAATACTGAGGTGTTTCTAACAAAAATAATAATAAACCAGAACAGTTATCCAAAACTGAACCAGAACACTTATCCAAAGAAAATAGTACATACAGTACAGAAAACAAACAAATAAATAAATTAAATATAAAAAATAAATAAAAAGAAAATAGTTTATCTAAAAGCAATAAAAAATAAAACAAATCTTAGTTTGATAAAGACAATACAATTTGTCAAGCTTCACAAAGAAAAAGATATAGGTTTCAGAACTGCAGTTTAGGAAAAAAAAATATATAGCAGCTGTCTCAGTAATTTCTTTCATATACACACTGTACAAAGGAGAATCAGTTCACTGCAATTCTTGAATGCACCAAGTTATATGTGAAGGGTTTTCAGCCAATCACAACTCAAAAAAGTACAAAGCACCAGTAATTGTTTGATCTTTGTTAGTAATAGGAAAGTAACGTTTCATAACCTGTTAGAAGGAGAGAAACACAAGAAGTAGAAAAAAAAACAAAAAACAAAAATAAACACTGAACAATACATTAAGGCTCAGATTTAATAAGAGACACAAACAGGACCTTAATGGATAATTGTAACACACCGGCCTTAAAGTAAAAAAGAAAAAAAAAAAACAAGAAAAAACAAAACTATACAGTCACCAACCAAGTATTGTGCCTTTAAATTGTCTTCATTCTTTTTGCTACCATGCTGAGTTTGATTATTACTGAATTTCTGACCTGTGTTTTTTGTAGAATGTAATAGATTTTTGGTGTTCGATCATAGGTCAGCAGCTGTTGTTGCTTATTTTATTTTTCATATTTTTGGAAGTAAAAATGGTATTACTATGTGAATTCAGTGCAAGCAGAATACAGCTGACCATCACATAGCGACCGTCCATGATCCTGTTCCGCGTTAACCCTTTGGCTGTTGCAGGAGAGGCCAGCAGTAAAAGGGTTAAGCAAGAGCTGGATGTCTGTATCCTCGGTGTGTGAGACGACACATTGGTCATGTCCAGTCTCGGCTGTGCTCCATACCTTGACCTCATGAAAGTAGCCAGTCAACAAAAAAGGCTTGATCTCTTTTCCTGACTGCCACCACCAATTTTGCATTAGAGAGGTGACAGTAGTTAATGAAACTCAGCACCAAAGGGCATAAGGCAGTTGAAGGTTAGTTTTTTTTTTAAGCACCAATCCCATAAATTCTCTACACTTGGTGTATAATGTATAAAATATGGAGTGGAGACGATTCTTCCCCACCCCAGACCGTAGCGTGGATGGTTCAATACTGTATTCTCTTATGTAGAACAACAAAGAATAATCTTCATTTTTGTTTTCACTTACAAAACATAGAGAATATCTTTGTATACATACAGCAAACAGAAATAAAGCCCGTGAGAAGCTTTCTTTCTTTGTGTTTTTTTTCTTTTCAATATGCTGTGTTTCCCGTAAACAAAAATAAGGTTCCTCTGAATGTAGAACACTAGAGAGAAGATTCGTACTGTAGAAGCTCGTACAAGAGAGGACCGTCTCTATATCTAATACCTACAGCTGTGGGGGTGATGTACTGAAGGATGTTGATAGTCCTTCTTAATCGTCTGTCCACAAAATGAGCATCCCAGGCTGGGTATCTTTTTCTTGGCATGTCGATCTTTATGAGGGGCCCTTCTGGGTAATAAGGTCGCCCAGATGGAGTAGATGGCACCATTGGTCTCACCTGGAAAACGGGCAAGCATGTGTCAGTTGCCAGATCATCCGGTTGCTCCGCCACTGCTCTGGTGGGCGTCGCCTGGGCCGCCCGATGCCCAGGGGTTTGGGGTGCCATGGGCTCAGCATCAGGAGGCAGAGGAATGCCCCAGAGCAGCTCGGCGCAACAGGAGCTGGCAAATATCTTAGCTCGTGGCCCCATGGGATGCAGCACGCCATAATACAATAGCATGAATGCGATCCCGGCAGCGAAACTAAGAAAAACACAACACAGTGCTGGCACGGCATAGGAGTCAGTTGTGTTAGGATCTCTGTAGAAGTACCATAGGAAAGACAAGGTGGCATTCTCTGTCAGGATAATAGCGTAATACGCAAACATTCTATATCGAGTCCTGCCTTCTTTGACGTTAAACCAACAAAAAATGTACACGATTCCTACCACCATGTTGAAGAGGACTTCCTCCCACTTAGACATACAGAAGTCTGTCCCACCATGAATAATCCAGAAGGCCATGATGCACCAGTGGACTACTACAAAGATCCCAAAGTAGAGCTGGAAGATTGAAGCAAAGAGGGCAAAAGAGAGAACACGGGATGATATGGTAAAGAGTCGCCAGAAGAGGTGGATGAGTGCTCCTCTGTAGCTCATACTCTTCTTGTCATCCCGGGAGTCCCGTAGAAGCTTGTGATAGGAGGCTAGCACCCAAGCTAGGGACATGAGAGAGGCCACAGAGGAGACACCTGCCAGAAGAAAGTCACACAACAGGTAAAGGGAGATTACATAAATTCATAATTCAACATTTCAGCTTCGTAACAGATCATTATTTTAACTAGAATCATAAGGATTTAGGTATTCTTCAGAATTGATGAGGATACACTTCACTATAAATTATTACAGATAAATCTTTTAGAACAATGAAGGCAAATAATATCTCCAAAATTACTTAAAGTGGTCTAAAACTCTGACATAACATTCAATAAAAATGTGTTTTCCCACTTTTTATTGCCCATACAGTTATCATATTTGCATTTGTGCACTAGTAATATTGTCCATTTACAAATTACAAGTTTCCAAAGTACAGTGTATCTGATCTGAAAGCTGCCATTGCATTTTATTCAAGTTGCTTTTTTACTATATATTAAAATTTTCCAGTGAGCTCTTCTGATCTGTATATATGCTTGAAACAGAGAGCTAGTTTAATATTGTTATACACAATATAAAAAATGAAGAATGTAAACAAAAGATAATGTTATCTCCTCTTCAGATGCGAATCATAAGCTGAAGGGGCTTTCCAGTGCAGAGAAAAGTGATGTTTAACTGTTTGAATGCTGTTCTGCTACCATTTTTTTCTGGGCTGGTAAGTTTAAGGCTGTAAGTAATCTTAATTTAGAGCAAAGAAGGATTGTTGAGTTTCAGACCACTTTAAAAATGACCCATGGGCCGCATGCCTGAAATTCCAACCCCCCTCCCTCCGTGAAAAGTTTTGAGAAGGCAGCAGGGGATTTTGAAACTCACCTCGGTCACTAATGTCCCGCAGCGCGTTTCCATGGCAACGGGGTGTCACGTGACGTCAGGACATGCCAGTGTATTACACACTGGCTGCCAGTGTGTAATACGTTAGTGCGTCTTGACATCATGTCGTGTGACATCCTGTTTCCATAAAGACGCGCCGCGGGGGGAAACAAGGGTAATCTGGCAGCCTAAATAATTAACATAGTAGGTATCACGTGTAATAGTAAACAAGTATCAAATTTATTATATTAAAGGTTGGATAAAAAAAAAGACAAACCATTAAAAACAAGAATGTATTGAAGAGCTTGTTTCAAACACTCCCGCTTTGCTGCGTAGCCTAGTGCTGGCCTCTGCGATTGGAGGAGAGCTGAGACCACGGTAGTGAGCTGAACTGGGAAGCCAGTCCGCTCTGGGTCCGCGCTGTAACCAGCCAGCTTAATACACTTCAATGGAGAAATCAAAGGGCCCCGATGCTACCCCAGACCTTCCGGGAAGCCAGCAGCACAATCCATAAGCCAAGTTGCAGGTGAGCTCCAACCTTTGCTTATTGCCAGTGAAATCCTACTTTGGCAGAAACGAAGCTGATAATTATTGATGAACATACCCACTATGGCCTGGCCTGTTGTCTACGTTGGGCTAATCTGATTTTTGAAGTGCTCTATTTTTTGCCTATGTGAAGACTCTGTGCGATTACACTTATTGCCCCTACAGTGACATACTGTGCCGTTCTGCTGTTCGGTAGTTCCGAGATTAGCGTGTGAGGCTTGGATTAGTGTGTATGTGATACTGGCCAGCCAGGAAAGTGGTTGAAACAAGCTCTGCAACACATTCTTGTTTTTAATTGTTTGTCTTTTTTATCCAACCTTTGATATAAAAAATGTGATACTTATTATTTATCTATTTATTGTATTTATAAAGCACCAACATATTACGCAGCGCTGGACATTAGTTTAGGTTACAGACAATATTTAGGGGTGACTTGTTTACTATTACACGTAATACCTACTATATTAATTATTTAGTTCTACAAACTGGTTGTGTTTATAACAGTGGGATGAGATCGTATTTATGCTCATGGTCAGGAGGAGGATTTAGACCCCTAGCCATATGAGGAAGCGGTTAACCCGCTGTATTGTGGATCTGAGTCTTATGACTCTTGTTTAAGATGGAATCTGGCCGCCTGTCAGTCGGAGGGCTGGAGAGCAGCGTACGCAGGCCGGATGTGGCCCGCGGGCCGTAGTTTGCCCAGCGCTGGTTTGGATCCATGTTCTTCTGGACTTCAGGGGAACTGTACACTCATTTATGACTTCATGTTTGAAGAATGCTTATTTCAGTCCAAGTGGTAAAACACTGCCGTTTTTGCCTGGCACCCATTTCCAAAATAGTGGCAGTGGTGGTTCTGAGGGATATGCCAAAGAAAGAAGTTGTATTTTGTCCAAAACTAAGACTGCTTGTTTCTCTGTCAATCATTTAAGAGGGATTATACTCCCAAAACTAAGATTTGTGCAACTACTTTCAGGTTCATAAAAGAATAATATCTGAAAGCATTTCCAAGCATTACCTATGAGTAAAAATGTTTACTTTCACTGCAGAGTGCAGTGCAAGGTAGATTATCTCTGGCTTATCGGCAAATGTTACCATTGCCAACCAGGAGACACTCTGTGCCTGTGTCTTCATTCTACTCCCCCCTCTCCTTCTGCTGAATAGACTCATCATCCTGGCAACAGCTGAGTCACTTCAGCTAAAAAAAAAAAGGATGAGGGAAGAGTGAAGACACAGGCAGAGAGCTTCAACCAGCAATGATTACATTTGCCGATGAGCCAGAGATAATCTACCTTGTACTGCTCCATGCAGTGAAAGTAAATCTTTTTACACACAGAGAATGCTTGGAAATGATTTCAAATGTTCTTTTATGTTCCTAAGAGTAATAACTAAAACTTTGAGTGTAACCCCACTTTAAAAACGGTTCCTGTGAATTCTGGCGCTAATCCTTTTCTTTCTTGGAAGTAACTTTACACTGCTGCACCATCACCTGTAAGTAGTGTGGTACAAAGCTATGCATAGCATGATCGCATGCTGCTGCTCGAGGGCATAGTCGTTGGGGCATGCGCAGTACTCATTGCATTTCACAGAGCAATGGAGCTGGCCATGACTGTGCTCATGAGACTCTCATGGGGGAACTACAGGTGCTGTGCTGTCATAGGGGCAGCATGGCTTAGTGTAATGATTGCAGCTTACCCCTATGCCCCTGTGGGAGCTGTGGAAAATGTTGGATTGTTCCATCATAGCTTCACAGGGGGAATACTTGGTCACTAAAAATTGCAGTTTTTTAAAGCTTCATAAAGATGCCCCCCACACACACACACCTAATCAGCACAAATGAAAATTCCATCATGTTTGGTTGGTGCTACATTCATGCTCATTTATGCTACAAAAGTCATTGCTCTATCTTTTGTAGTATTTGAGATCTCTAAGTTTTTATAAAGGTCAAAAGTTCACCTCATCCTCCCTACAACAATGCAAAAGCAAAAGCTGAGTGAACTGTTGACCTTTATAAAAAATATGAATATTTAAAAAAACTATAAAAGATAGAATAGTGTTTTTTACAGCACAAATGAGCACAGCTTTAACTAACCATACTAGTTTCATGTCTGTAGGCTGTTGTACGGGGGCTGGGTGATACTATTGTCTAGGGAGAAAATAAGTGATATTATCGTCAAAACGAAAGCAGCATAAATAGGCTCACTAAGCAAACATCATGGAATTTTTATTTGTGTTGATTGTAGGGGGGCAGCGTCTCGGAGCCATTTTTGAACCCTTCCTATTAAAAAATAAGTACGTGGGGAAGAGTATTTCCAAATGGTTAAAATGCCAATATGATACAGTAATTTTTTTTAGTTTTTTTTCTATACTTTAATTATGTTTTTATATATTGCCTACATATCTCATTTTACAGTGTAATAATTTTTATTTAAATTTGTACTAATTTGTACTAATTTCATTCTAGTGCCCCTTTAAAGTGGAATATAACCCAGAATTTCTTATTTGCTCTAAAAGATTATTTACAGCATATAATATACTAACACAATGTTTTTTTTTAGTAAAACAGCATTCAAAGGGTTACATCACAGGGCTGACTTTCTTCTGCAGGAAGAACCCGCATCCGAACTGCTTATAATCTTATCTTGTGTACACATTCTTCACTTGATACATTTATGTAAACATTCTCTGGCTGTGCAGGACTTCAGCTGATGAGTGCTGAAGTGAAAAACAGATCAAAAATCACTGCTGGCTGCATTTACAACAGAATTACAACAGTTATAAATAAAATCTATCAGCAGCTTTCAAAGTAAATTAACTGAACTTTGGGAAGTTAGAATATCTAAATGAATTATAATACTTGTGCACAAAAGCAAATATGATAATTATATGGGTTATAAAAAGTAGGAAAACACATTTTTGTCCAAAATTTTGTCCGATTTTTAAACAGCTTTAAAGAGAACCTGAGCCAATGCCTGAGTTCAGAAACACATACTTACCTAAGGAGAAGGGAGCTTCTGGATCCTAATGAGGCTTCCCTCGCTGTCCTCTGCCTGGGACTAGTGTTGGGCGAACAGTGTTCGCCACTGTTCGGGTTCTGCAGAACATCACCCTGTTCGGGTGATGTTCGAGTTCGGCCGAACACCTGGTGGTGTTCGGCCAAACTGTTCGCGTTCGCCCGAATGGCTCAATTCCTGGCCGAACCTGGCCGAACACAGGGCCCTGTTCGGCCGAATACGGCCCCCCTATGGGGTCGCAGGCATAAGGGGGGAGCATGCCCCGATCGCGGGGGGGGGGGGGTCGGAAATTCCCCCCACCCCCTCCGCTAGCGCTCCCCCCTCTGCCCGCTTCCCCATACAAAAGTTTAAGGAAAGTACCGGTGGTAGTGGATGGCCTGGCAGTGAGGAGGAGGAGTCCGGAGAGTGACGCGTTGAGGGAGGCCGGGCAGCGGGCATGAGGTCAGAGAAAGGGCGGAAGTACCACAAGGGTACTACCGCTGAACCGCTCGCTGCCCGGTCTCCCTCAACGCGTCACTCTCCGGACTCCTCACTCCACAGTGCCACTGCCAGGCCATCCACTACCACCGGTACTTTCCTTAAACTTTTTTATGGGGAAGCGGGTAGAGGGGGGAGCGCTAGCGGAGGGGGTGGGGGGAATTTCCGACCCCCCCCCCCCGCGATTGGGGCATGCTCCCCCCTTAAGCCTGTGACCCCATAGGGCCCCCAAAAGCGGGATGTTCGGGGAGTTCGGGGTTCGGCGGTCATGTTCGGCGAACTTTCCCGAACCCGAACATCCAGGTGTTCGCCCAACACTACCTGGGACCCTCCAGCTGCTGAGGGTCATGCTCCTCTTCTGTCACTAGTGTGGCCGTGTCGCTCCCATGAAAACACGGTCACGTCTGCGCAGTACTATTTACTGTGCGGTACTAGTTCAGGGGTAGTACGGCCGCCCATGCCATGTTCTTGAAAAGAGCGGGACTCTGATCAGATTACCAACAAGGCCTTCTGGGTAATCTTTGGAGGGTCCGCGAGCAGCAACAGGGGACCAGAGGATACCATGGGAAGCCTAAATTAGATCAAGAGGTTACCCTCTTCTTAGGCAAGTATGTGAATCTGTACCCAAGCTTCATCTCAGGTACTCTTAATAACAAACCTTAAAGGAAACCAGAGATGAAAGCTTTGGCACAAAATAAACATATCCCCCCCATAGATTTTAAAAAATAAATACTATACCTGGTATTTTCGCCGCTCTGGTGTGCCGGTTTTTGTGTTTTTTTTACTAAAACTCCATGCACACACAGTTTATCAGAAAAGCATATTATTTAGTGGGCTTTGTGCAAAATCAAATCACCATTTCTAAAAACCTCTTATGACTAACAAATATAGATAAAGACAAAACATTTTTCAATAAACTCTTACTTTAGCTGTTCCTCCCATCTCATAACCGCTCTCTGTGATGCTTTGAATATACAGAACAAGAAAGCAGAGCCAGAAAGGGGCAGGCTTGGGCTTGAAAAGACATCAGAGAAGACAGACTCTGCTATAATGATTCCTGAACAAAGCCAGACTGAATGCTCAGTCGGGGATTTTATCAGGGCTGATAACAAGCAGGCTGAGCAGTGAAAGATGAAACAGAGAGCAGGGTAGGTGCTTTCTCTAATGTTCCCACTGATATTTATGGTGAAATACATGAGGGTGCTTTGTCTCTGGTTCAGAAAAAATGTATGATATAATGAATTGTATGTGTAGTACGAATAATGAATAGAACATTAGTAACAAAGAAAAAAGTCTCATATTTTTATTTTCAGTTTATAGCTTTTTTTTTTTATAACTGCATCATTCTGGCACAGTTGCACACTCATCTTTTAAGCTATATTAAAAAGCAGAAATACTGACCCTTTGAACTTTCCTGCAGTAAAACCTTATCTCAAGCTGTCTCTCGCTGTTTCTTGGTTGTTTAAAGAAAAAACGTACCCAAGAATTGAACTTCATCCCAATCAGTAGCTGATACCCCTTTCCCATGAGAAATCTTTTCCTTTTCTCAAACGGATCACAGTGTGATGTCAGTGCCTCAAAGCTGCCAAAAAAGCAAGCAGCAGCTACTTCCACTGACATCACCTCCCAGCAGTAAAAATGTCACCATATGATAAATTTTAGAATGTAAATCAGGGAGAGGAAAGATTTTACAATGGTCAAACACTGAATAAATCATCTTATACTACAAAACCCCTGTGTCGCTGCATCCAGCTGTCCCTGTTTTTTGGTACTGCGCATGGGCGCAGTAACGGACAGCTGGACGGGACCAGGGAGCGAGGCGGGCGAGCGAGGTGGGCGCGTGGCATGTGTGCACGCGGCGGGCGCGCGCATGCGCACTGGCGGCGGCGGCAGGAAAAAGACCTAGAGCTTGTTTTTAACGGGCTTGGGACCAATAGTTTATACATAATTATTGTAAAAATTAAGCACTTTTTTTTCATTACTTTATTTTCTTTAAAGAGAACCAGAGCTAACCTAAAGAAAATATTCTATACATACCTGGGGCTTCTTCCAGCCCCATACGCACCGATCGCTCCCACGCCGCCGTCCTCCGCTGGCCGCATCTAGGAGAACCGGGACCACGCTCTGCCGCCAGTCGGAGCTAGTCTAAGCATAGCAGAGGTGCGCTCTTTGCGTATCTCTGCAGCAGTGTATGGAGAGATACGTAGAGGGCGCACTTCTCCTGCGTAGCGCGGCTCCGATGACGTCACTGACGAGAGCTGGTTCTCCTAGATGCAGGCAGCTGTGGACGGCGGCGTGGGATCGATCAGCGCGTATGGGGCTGGAAGAAGCCCCAGGTATGTATAGAATCTTTTCTTTAGGTTAGCTCTGGTTCCCTTTAAGTGCTTAAAAAACAGACTGTATTGGACCCACTGGTTCGAAGAGCTCAGAGAAGCTCTTTTGCATAGATAACAACTGAAGTTTTTTAACTCATCCTGTACTGGAAAACAACATGAGACTTGTTTCTTTGCTACTAATGATTCTAATTCTTACCTGTACTACAAATACAACTCATTATCTCATAGGTTTATTTTCACTTCAGGTTTGCTTTATGAAAGGTGTGTTCGGTGCAGACTATGGAAGGAACTCACATGGTAGTGTGTCAGCACGATTCTTCTGTATCATTATGCAGAGTTGTAGCACCAATTGCGGGGCGCTCTCGAGGAATGTCTCCAGGAGGCGCAACATGTTGACGTCTGCATATTCGTACATCATAGCCCAATAAAAGCGACGTTGGTGTTCCTTTTGCCTCTGGCTCTGAATGCCCAAGTACATGGTTCGGATGTATCTAGAGAGGACAGAAACAGGGTTCACAGTGAATACCAGTTCCGTTATTTTACAGTTCACATCTTGCACAAGATTGGCATTTTTCATTGGACAGAAATCAGTTAAAAGGAACATGTGGTTTAGATTTGCTCGGCAGTCTCACCCTACCTAAGTCAGTGACATGCTACTAAGTAGGGATGGTCGGTAATGCCCATTTCCGATTCCACGGAAATTCCAATTTCCCGTTTTCCCAATTTCCGTTTTTCCGTATTTTTCTGATCTTCTGTTTTTACGATTTTTTGTTTTTCCCATTGTCGAGGAGTATTATATTAGTCATTTTTTTTCCAGCAGAGAATGCAAAAATTGGAAAAAAAAAGGAAAACGAAAATCGTAAAAATTGGAATCAAGTGGAATCCTCTGAAGCGGGCAAGACCCACGCAATGCATGATGGCTCTTGCCTGGTGTCCCCTGGTCTTCCTTGGTCCTTTTCCCACCTAGTAAGCATCTCTCACACTTTATTCACGTTTTAATTGCTGCTAGCACGTTGCACCTTATTTTAGGCTACTTTAGGAGCCAATCTTTCTTTTGCATATGATATTTTTGCTCCTATATAGCCTCTCTTCATCTTTGCTGGCACTAAAGGCACTTTACTTTTATTGTTTATACACTTTGCAATTGTTCACGTATTGTTCCCATAATATGTTTTTGTATGCACAAAGTTTTCTGAGAGTTTGCTATACAGACTGGCCTCAATTCACTAAGCTTATCTCCTGTCTTTAAAAGCGTTTCTGAGCTGTGTCTAGAGTTATCACCATGGTGATAGTGCATGTAGTGTTCAGGAAACAATTTACCTCAGGCAAACCTAAACTTAAACTTAATAGGGAGATCTCTAAAGTTAAAGTTTCAATCCTGAAAATAACTACAGAATTCTAAAGTTAAAAGACAGGCTGTTAATTAACTGCATGTGAAAATAACTACAGAGGAGCTAGCTAAACCTGTTGCTGACTGCTCCATGCCAATTGGCGTGAGTAGTGCGACAGCCCCAGGACCGCTCCACACCCATTGGCGTGAACGGCTGTCTATGGGGCTAGCAGGAGATCGCGCCCGCATCTCCTGCTCGGGGGGCGGAGCTCCGCCACGCCTTCAGTCTCCGAGCGGCAATAGCCGCTCGGGAGACTTTAGACGGTGAAACCCGCCATCTAATTACTTTGTACAGCGCTGCAATGTACAGCAGTGCTGTACTGGGGACAGCCGTGTGACACGGCTGTCCCCCTGGGACACAGGGAAGTGATCCGCTGTGATAGGCTGAAGCCTATCACAGCCGATCACGCTGATAGGCTGGTGGGGGGAAGGGAGGGTTATAAAGTTAATTAAAAAAGCTGAATTTTATTGAAAAATAATTTAAATAAATATTTATTTAAAAAAACAAACCCGGAAGGGGGGGGGGGGGGGGGGGGTTGGGCGATCAGACCCCACCAACAGAAAGCTCTGTTGGTGGGGAGAAAGGGGGGGGGGATCACTTGTGTGCTATGTTGTACGGCCCTGCAGCTTGGCCTTAAAGCTGCAGTGGCCTATTTAACTTAAAATGGCCTGGTCACTAGGGGGGTTAACCACTCAAGTGGTTGAAGACTGAAGTGATAACATAGCTCTCTCACTGTGAAAACTTATCTCTACCCCTTAATAAGGCAAGCTTTAGTAATTTCACACTGAAAATACCAATTGATGTGTGGTGATAAGTTTTCACTTGCCTTATTATCAACAGCATGGTCTTAGTGAATTGAGGCCATTATCTGAGGTACACCTTTTTGGATCATGTTAGACCTTGTATATATTCCTTTGTATTTACCAATATTCGTTTATAATTTACGGTGACATCATGCATTCCACCATTTTTGGTGGTTTTAAATGTTTTTATCACTATGGTTTTTTCACACTAAAGTTTTCAGTTTGGATTACAATCTTATCATCAGTTTGGTGCTCTTAAAGAGACTCTGTAACAATTTTTTCAGCCTTAGTTCTTCTATCCTATGAGTTCCTATGCCTGTTCTAATGTGCTGGGGCTTACTGCAGCTCTTCCTAATTACACTGTCTCTGTAATAAATCAATGTATCTTTCCTCTGTCCTGTTTGTCGGGCTAAGGCTTTGATTGTGTGGAATGTGCAGGGCTGCTTGTGATTGGTAGAAGCGATACACACCCTCTGCAGGCCCCCTGCATACTCACACACTATGCTTAGCTGAGCCCATTAGAAGCTGGTTAGTTTGTTTGTAAACATTGCCTAAAACTGTTAATTACAAGCCAGGATTGCAGCAGAGAGTGGCAGAAACAGCACAGAGGAGCACAGGAGAAAATAAGGAATAGAATGGTATGCTTTTTAGTGTAAGAATATTAGAGTACAGATTCTCTTTAAGGTGCGTACACACGCACTACCAGCGGCAACGACGGGTCAGCCGGACCCTCCCTCTGGGCGGTCTTTAGCCGACAGTGGTGCGTCGGCTAAAAGACCGCCCAGTGGGAGGGTCCGGCGCACCTTAAGAACAGGGTACTTTTTGTTCTTGATTTTTTACATAAACTACACGATACATCCATAGATATGACTATGGTTGGTATTAGATTGTGAGCCCCTTTGAGGGACAGATAAGTGACAAGACAATATAGTCTGTACAGCGCTGCAGAAGATGTCGGCACTCTATAGATACTAAAAAATAATAATAATATACACTCACCAAAAGGATTATTAGGAACACCTGTTCAATTTCTCATTAATGTAATTATCTAATCAACCAATCACATGGCAGTTGCTGAAATGTATTTAGGGGTGTGGTCCTGGTCAAGACAATCTTCTGAACTCTAAACGGAATGTCAGAATGGGAAAGAAAGGTGATTTAAGCAATTTTGAGCTTGGCATGGTTGTTGGTGCCAGATGGGCCAGTCTGAGTATTTCACAATTTGCTCAGTTACTGGGAATTTCACGCACAACCATTTCTAGGGTTTACAAAGAATGGTGTGAAAAGGGAAAAACATCCAGTATGCGGCAGTCCTGTGGGCGAAAATGCCTTGTTAATGCTACAGGTCAGTGGAGAATGGGCCGACTGATTCAAGCTGATAGAAGACCAACGTTGACTGAAATAACCACTCGTTACAACCGAGGTATGCAGCAAAGCATTTGTGAAGCCACAACACACACAACCTTGAGGCGGATGGGCTACAACAGCAGAAGACCCCACCAGGTACCACTCATCTCCACAACAAATAGGAAAAAGAGGCTACAATTTGCACAAGCTCACCAAAATTGGACAGTTGGACTGGAAAAATGTTGCCTGGTCTGATGAGTGTCGATATTGTCAGAATTTGGCATAAACAGAATGAGAACATGGATCCATCATGCCGTGTTACCACTGTACAGGCTGGTGGTGGGGGATGTTTTCTTGGCACACTTTAGACCCCTTAGTGAAAATTGGGCATCGTTTAAATGCCACGGGCTACCTGAGCATTGTTTCTGACCATGTCCATCCCTTCATGACCACCATGTGCCCATCCTCTGATGGCTACTTCCAGCAGGATAATGCACCATGTCATAAAGCTCGAATCATTTAAAATTGGTTTCTTGAACATGACAATGAATTCACTGTACTAAAATGGCCCCCACAGTCACCAGATCAGTGTTGCCAACTCATCCCTTTAATTACTGACACATCTAAGTTATACAGGTTCTGGGGCTATGTGCACATAATCAGTGCCTTAACTGCATCTACCTAGCCACAAAACCTGTATAATTCATATGTGTCAGTAATTAAAGGGATGAGTTGGCAACACTGCACCAGATCTCAACCCAATAGAGCATCTTTGGGATGTAATGGAACGGGAACTTCATGCCCTGGATGTGCATCCCAGAAATCAACTGCCATCGACTGCAAGATGCTATCCTATCAATATGGGCCAACATTTCTAAAGAATGCTTGCAGCACCTTGTTGAATCAATGCCACGTAGAATGAAGGCAGTTCTAAAGGCGAAAGGGGGTCAAACACCGTATTAGTATAGTGTTCCTAATAATCCTTTAGGTGAGTGTATGTGAGGAATGGTATTATAGCAGTATACAGTAGCTTGCCGAGTAAAAATGTTCTTTCTGAAAGTAGCCACTAGATGGTGTTGCTGTACAGCACTGGCAAGAGAGGACTCCCAGAGTTCCTTCACAAAAACACACACTCTTGGGGTCATTTAAGTACAACAGAATTAATTTGAAGTAGTGGCTGGTAGAGACAAGCTAACTTTTGTGCTGTACCGACACCGTGCTTATCTGCAAAACGCTGCGAGTCTTTAAACGGGAAGCCGAAGCATGACTTTCTGCAAGCTCTTAAAGCGCTCCTCTCAGTTTTTAGAGGGACACCTTGAGGAGCAACACTATTTAAGCGAAGCTCCTGCCCCCAACTTATTTCATACATTAAGAATTCATTATCAAAATGCAGATTTTGATGAATTTATAGGTGTACAATAACTGTGTTATTAGAGACGGGACTGTGCTATTCGAGCCAGAAATGATTTGTAGGCATTTGGCAGGGACCTCTCTCCTTGTGTATCATACTTGGCTGTGCAATCTGCTCACAGAATAACGTGAACTTGTATTATTGGGACCAGGGCCGGCCTTAGGTTTCACGGCGCCCTGAGCGAAACCTGAATTTGGTGCCCCCACCCCCGTCATCCTACACACACAGTTGTCCTAAATATAGGTAGCCAAGCATAGATGCCTGCAGTATAGGAAGTTAGGTGTAGGTACCCCTCCATAGATAGCCAGGTTTAGGTGCCTCCAGTATAGGTAGCCAGGTGTAGGTGCCCTCAGTATAGGTAGCCAGGGAAAGGCGCCTCAGTATAGGAAGTCAGGTGTAGGTCCCCTCTGTATAGGAAACCAGGCACACGTGCCCTCAGTATAGGTAGCCAGGTTAAAGTGCCCTCAGTATAGGTAGCCAGCTATAGGTGCCCCCAGTATATGAAGTCAGGTGTAGGTCCCCTCTGTATAGGTAACCAGGCATAAGTGCCCTCAGTATAGGTAGCCAGGTTAAAGTGCCCTCAGTATAGGTAGCCAGCTATAGGTGCCTCCAGTATTTGAAGTCAGGTGTAGGTCCCCTCTGTATAGGTAACCAGGCATAAGTGCCCTCAGTATAGGTAGCCAGGTTAGAGTGCCCTCAGTATAGGTAGCCAGCTATAGGTGCCCCCAGTATATGAAGTCAGGTGTAGGTCCCCTCTGTATAGGTAACCAGGCATAGGTGTCCCCAGTACAGGAAGTCAGGTGTAGGTGATCTCTGTATAGGTAACCAGCTATAGGTGCCCCCTGTATAGGAAGTCAGTGTGTAGGTGCCCTCTGTATAAGTAACCAAGCATAGTATAGTTGCCCCAGTAGATGTAGCTAGTATAGTTGCCCCCAGAATAGGTAGTTGTTTCGCCAGCTTATGTAGCTAGTATAGTTGCCCCCAGTTTCTGCTCAGTCAGTTTCTGCGCTCCCCCTCCAGATAGTGTCAGTGGACAGCAGGCGGAGAATTACTCACCTGTCATCCACGTTGCAGACTTCCAGCAGCGACGTCACTCTTCTCTCCCTGCTTCTCCCCGCCTCCTCTCTGTCTGTAATTGGAGCGGGACTACAAGAAAATGGCCGCCGATGTCCGCATTTGTGGACATCGGCGGCCATTTTGTTGTAGTCCCACTCTAATTACAGACAGACGGCAGGGAGAGACAGAGGCAGAGCGGGCGGCAGAGCGGCGACACTGTGCTGTGCGCCCTTGTAAGCTGGCGCCCTGAGCGACCGCTCCGGTCGCTCAGGTCAAAGGCCGGCCATGATTGGGACAACCACTCCAGTGTATGATCTGAGATTGTATTACTACCTGTATTGTGCTGTGTGTCTTATTTCTTATTACCTGTATTGTGTTGTTTGTTGGTCACGGCTGTTATCATTGTCTGTATTGCACAACACTGCATAATATGTTGGTGCTATATAAATCCAAAAAATAATAATAATGTGCTACTTGCGTGAAAATCCCATCACCAAAACCAGATTCATATTACCATAGCCAGAATTTTAATACCAGTGCTAGAAATATATTAACTAGAAAATACTACCAGAGCTAGGACCATGCCACCACAACCAAGTCTCTCTCTCTCTCTCTCTCTCTCTCTCTCTCATCATTCCAAATCTAGGACCATGCTGCCACAGCTAGAACCATGGTATTTGAACTAGAACCATTTTATCACAGCTAGGACCAAGTTACCAGATCTGAAACCATATTATCAGTGCTAGGACTATAATAACAAAGCTAGGACCATGCTGCCAGAGCTAGAGCCGTGTTACCAGAGCTGAAGCCATATTATCAGTGCTATGACCATGTGACATTGGCTAACATTCATAAAAATCCGCTTTCGGTAAATTAAATCCGTGCGGAGAAACACCGCTGTCGGTATTACAGCCTTGTGGGTGGTCATTCATAAAAATGTTGCCTGTTGCGAAAGGAGTGCGGAGATATTCCGCTGTAGGCTGGCGTTAGGCTGTCAGTAGGCATGCGGAAACAGGAGAAGATGGCCGAGTCCCTCCGTGCGGTGTTCTCTCTGCTGCTGCTTGGGCGGTCTGTCCCATTCACTTACATGTACTCCGCATGCCTATCGCTACTTCCAAGGTAGCGGTATTCCCCATCCGCATACCGCTTGCGAAACGTTTTATGAATTGACATTTTGTTACATTTCTTTAGGCTTTGGGAATACACATTTTGCTCAGTGTTCGGTAAAGTCGGCTGTTTTTAGCGTTTTCGCATGCGGGAACGCTTTATGAATGATAGCCTATGTGACCAAAGCAAGGACTATGTTATCAAAACCTGGAACATGCTACCAGACCTAAGACCATGTTATCAGAGCTACAGTAAGAGCATGCTACCAGAGCTAGAACCATGTGACCAGAGCTAGAACCATGTGACCAGAGCTAAGAGCCATGTGAACAGTGCTAGAACCATGTTGTCATAGCTAGAACTACCAGAGCTAGGGCAATATTATCAGAGCTAGGACCATGCTACCAGAGCTAGGGCCATATTATCAGAGCAAGGACCATGCTACCAGAGCTAGGGCAATATTATCAGAGCTAGGACCATGCTACCAGAGCTAGCGCCATATTATCAGAGCTAGGACCATGCTACCAGAGCTAGAACCTTGTGACCAGAGCTAGAATCATGTGACCAGAGCTAAGAGCATGCTACCAGAGCTAGGACCATGTGACTAGAGCTATGTGACCAGAGCTAGGACCATGTTGTCATAGCTAGAACTACCAGAGCTAGGGCCATATTATCAGAGCTAGGACCATGCTACCAGAGCTAGGGCCATATTATCAGAGCTAGGACCATGCTACCAGAGCTAGGGCCATATTATCAGAGCTAGGACCATGCTACCAGAGCTAGGGCCATATTATCAGAGCTAGGACCATGCTACCAGAGCTAGGGCCATATTATCACAGCTAGGACCATGCTACCAGAGCTAGGGCCATATTATCAGAGCTAGGACCATGCTACCAGAGCTAGGGCCATATTATCAAAGCTAGGACCATGCTACCAGAGCTAGGGCAACATTATCAGAGCTAGGACCATGCTACCAGAGCTAGGACCATGCAACCAGAGCTAGGGCCATATTATCAGAGCTGGGGCTGGGTTACCAGGGCTAGGTGCATTTTACTAAAGCAGACAAAATATAATTAGAACTAGAAATATGTTATTAACAGAACTAGGACCATGCTTCTAGAGAGGAAGCCATATTATCTGAGCTAGGACCATGTTACTAGAGCTAGGATACTGCTTCTAGAGAGGAAGCCATATTATCAGAGCTAGGGCCATGTTCCTAGAGGTACAAATATGTTTAAATAGCTGAAGTCCTGTTTCCAGAAGTAATACCGTGTTATCAAAGCTAGGCCTATGTAATATATAAATATTAGCAATTATTATATTATTTTATTGTTCCACCAGCAGGTGCTAGACACGGGCTGCGGACTACTTTGGCAGCACCTCGGTATTGCCTTTATCAGGGCTTCTGTTGCATTACAGGGTTGCCAGAATATTTGGTAGCTAGCCCTAAGAGCTGCTGAGCTCTGGACACCACTGTACTCATTCCTGATCCTATAAGAGTGAACAGAGGCACCAGCAGGATAAAAGGTACTAAAAAGTTTAAAATTCCTCAGGAGGTGGTGGTGGACTCGCCTCCTTGAAGTAGACAAGATACTGTCAGCTTTTTAACAACAACAGGTTTATTTATATACTCCAGACAACCATGCCACGCGTTTCGCAGCTTTATTCCTGCTTCCTCAGGCAATAACAAATAGGAGTACACGCAGCACAGTCTCAAGGTCACGATAAGCACCTCTGATCCTGATCCATACACCTCATTTCCTTAGTTCTGACTAGGGATGCTCATTCGGATTTCGCGGAATTGAAATTTACGAATTTCGGATCAGAACTCTTAAAACGGAACTCGGAAATCGGATTTGTGCGGAAATACTGCATTACTGCAATTCGGTAATTTTAGCCCAATCACTGAACTCGGAAGCATTGGACCAATCAGAGAATGCCAAAAATGACCCAAAAAACCCCACTACTCGAAAATCTGAACTCGGAAACCGATCGGAAAACCGTGGAGTCGGTAATTGGCATTGGCAGAAAGCAAAATTTCTGCAGAATCAGAAATCGACATTTCCGACCTTCCCTAGTTCTGACCTCTTGCTTTCTGCCTTGTGACTTTGCTATTGTTTGACAATCCTGTGCCATGCCTCTTGAATATATTAGATGGCAAGCTGGCAAAGGCAGGGCTCTTTCCCTTCTGAATCTTGTAAAATGCTGTATGTTTTGTTAATCACCAAACAATTGTCACTGTAATGTATTATATTATCTAATGGTCCATACCCACAAAACAACTATATTGCACAAAATGATCAATAAACAACAGATCGTTCGGATATCGGTGGGTCTCGGGGTGTGAACAGTCGCTGCATGACGATTGCAAAAGATGTTTTAGCAAAGCACAACGTCCGAGCACTGCACAGCGCCATTGTTATCAAGGATGGATGTCTGGAGAGGCTGCAAAGGCCCAGGTCTTGGACAGTTGCAGCCCAAGGGGCGTGATCAGGGCACAGGGCAGGGTCATGCTGGACATGAAAGAAGGGTTGCTACATATGAAAGACGAGGCCGAAAATGGGGAGCAACACATGAAAGAAGCTGTTCATGAAAGAAAGGGACTGCATATAAGAATGATACACATGGAAGAGGCGGCTGCACATGGCATGGGAAGGGCCCTGCTGCACATGGTAGACCAGCCACAACATACTTGGCCTAGGGGCACAAAAAGTACAAATCTGGCCTTGGTTGTTTTCACCCCTCCGCCGCCCGATGGAGACCACTTTGTCACTCACGCTCATCTTCCCTCTGCCCCTCCCCCCATAGCACCATGCATGTCATCAGCCAGAGGAGGATGCCACCTATGTACAACGTCGTGGCTGCTCTGCTGCCCGGCAGGGGTCTTGTCCAATCCTTTGGGCCGCAGAGCTCTTCAAGATGTCAGTAGGTGAGTATGTAGCTTTAGCACGTCTATATTATGTACCAATATCTGTATTGTCATGTATATGCAGTGGCTGGATAGTGTACTGCTTAAGGGCACCGACTTTGACATGGGAGTCCATGGTTGGAATCCTGGCTAGAGTCAGTACCTATTCAGTAAGGAGTTCAAGGCAAGACTCCCAAACAAGGCAGGGTGGCCCCTTAGTGGCTGCAGCTCTTGAGTGCTTTGAGTCCGACAGGAGAAAAGCGCCCCCTTGTGGCTCTGCTATAATGACTCAGCTATAATTATTCCCTGCAAAGCCAGACTGAATGCACAGTCCGGGATTCTTATCACAGCTGGTAACAGACACTTTTAGCAGTGAGGATGAAACAGAGAGCATAGTAAGTGTTTTCTCTAATGTTCTTACTGATATATATGGTAAAATACACTAGGGTGCTTCGTCTCTGGTTCCCTTTAAATGACTGGAGGTCTGGAATTCCGCCTTTCCACGGATCTCCCGTGCTGCGATTCTGAGGGTTGTATCGAGCCTGATCTCTGACTCTGTTTTCATACATCTCTAATTGTCTGCAAGCTGCCGCCAGCCCTGTGGAATAAACCTGTTATGTAAGTGTAATCTGTATTATTATCGACTATGATTCACGCTCCTCGATAACCCGCGCTTTTATCCATTCCTTCATTCATTTATTTATTCTTTGTTAGAATTTCAATGAAATAAAAAAAGAGGCTGGTGGAGGAACGATGACAGTATGATATCCTCCATGAATGTGAATAGGGTCAGAAGGTCTACGTGAGCGTTTAACAAAGCCGCCCGCTCTGTGGAGGCGAATTACCAAGAGGAGAAGCGCAGCGAATGTGTTCTACAAAGCGGACCTGAACTCAGAACTTCCTCTCTGCTCTTAAAGATAAGCAACAGCATAATAACCTTTAAAGAAAAAACATTTCTTTGTTACGGCTACTGATACAAATCATGCAATGAATCTGCAGTGTGTCTACTTCCTGCTTTCATGGAAGCAGACATAGGGTTAACATCCTGTATTTACAAATTAACTGCTCTGTTGTGGCAACCAGCTGAGAGATTAAATTAATGTGCTCAATCGCAGATGAGGGGGAATTAGACAGACTAAATTCTCTAAACACATACAGGGGGAATTTCTCTCTGTTTTCCTTCTGTCCTGTGCAAAGAGTTCAGGTCCACTTTAATCATTTCCAGCATCCAGTCCTGCAAACAGCAGTTCCTGTTCTTAGGGCCGGTGCTTCCTTAGAGGCAAATGAGGCAATTGCCCCAGGGCCCCAGACCCAGTAGGGCCTCCCCCCCAAGGTGTCTCCCCTTCAACTCAACTGTGCTACCCTGCAATGGAGCCAAAAGACTGAGAGAGGGGTCCCCCCCCCCCCCCCGGGACAGGTGAACAGGTGAGCCGCTGCTCTGCCGAAGACATGGGGGAGGGGGGAAGAGTAGCCGACTCAATGGCCCTGGGGTGAAATTTGGCTGCAACAAAGGACCCCGAATTCCACTTTTTACTATAACCAGCCCTGCCTATTTTTTGCTCACACATAAATGTGAGATCGTACAATAAGATGGTTTAGGAAGAGATCTTAGGGTCAGAAATCACTGGTAAGGATGCATTTGCCGTGGCATGGGCTCGCGGGTAGGAAACTTCCATCCCATAATGCCCAGCGTGACCTTCTAATGCCCAGCGTGACCTTCCATCCCATAATGCCCAGCGTGACTTTCCATCCCATAATGCCCAGCGTGACCTTAGGCCTGAATTCAGCTGGCCATTAGTATTGGTGAACCATCATGTCCTAAAGGGAACAAAGGTTGGCAAAAGTGGTCAGCGTGGCAAACTCCATCTTGATTGGCCAGCTGACTTCAGGTCAGAGGTCATGCTGGGCATTATGGGATGGGGAGTTCACCACTGGTGAGAACATGCTGTGGTGAATTTGATCCCTAATCACCAGAGATCATAAGGGATGCTAATGATGTGGTTTAAACTTTTTAAAGTGTAACTCCACTTACATGCAAAGAACTAAAAAAATAATTCCCTTTAAGGCATACATGTCCCTTGTGGGCCAAATCTGGACCGCAGGGCCATCAAATTTGGCCCCCAAGTGCTTTCCCCACTTTGCATTATGTTTAGTACTCTAGTCTAGACCACCAGGGAAGCTATATTGGAAGTGAAGCCCTAGATCACCAGGGAAGATATATGGGGGGAGGGAGGGGGAAAGCACTAAACACTAGGGAACTGTATAGGGGAGGGTGGGGGCTACTAGACACCAGGGAACTGTTTATGGGAAGGAGGATTCCACTAGACAACAGGGAACTATGTAAGGGAGGGAGGAGGCATTACACACCAGGTCCCAGTGTTCAATTTCTGTCCATTTTGTATTTACGTTTGACATGCCTGCTTTTGAGCAACTATACGCATTGCAGTGATTTCAGTAAAGTTTACTAAAGCTGGTTTCACAGTGGGACGTTAAAGTCCCACCTTACAGCAGCCTAACTCACAGCACTGTAAAATCAATGGGCTGTTCACAGTGCCCACGTTGCGTTACATAGTAACGCAGCACGTTTAAACAAAGTGCTGCATGCTGTACGTTATACTCGGCTAAGCAGCGTTAGACTATTTGCACATGCTCAGTAATGTTGGAGGAGGAGGTCTCACCTCCTGCTCCAGCCAGCCACATGGCTAATTAATATTCACTGCACTGCAGAGACTGGTGGTAGGACTGTAGTGTTGTCCGGATCATGAAGGAATCGTTCATTTGATCCGGATCTTTTTTGTGAGTCGAATCATCCGGATCATCACAATGAAAGATTCGGTTCACAGTGGATGTCTGTCTGGAAGAAACAGGAACATACAGAATGTACAGTGCAGGGAAAGTCGAGTCCTGCTAGTCATTTCACCCAGTCTGCTTCCCTAGTAAAATGATTCAAATGATTCGGTTCAAAGATCCGGATCTTTTCAATGATCCGATTCAAATGATCTGAATCCTTAAAAAGATCCGGACTTCCTATCACTAACCTGGAGCGGCTGCTTTGAGAGCTGCATAACTCAGCTCAATCTGACGTCCAACTTCAACACCACCATGCGTTGCGTTAGGGGCACGTTATGCGACCTTAACGTCCCCTAAAACGCAACGTCTTGGCGGGAAAGTAGCCTAAAAGCAGCTTATCTCCTTTCCTTTCATCTTGTGTTGATCTTTATACCTGGTTTACAGGTAATGCCAATGCTTACAGGTGTAATGGAGGAAGCTGTGATTGGATGTTGTGGCACATGGGCTGTTGTGGCAAACTTCTACGCCCCTCCGGCACCTACATTTCTTTCTTCCCCTCAAATTCCTCTGATGCTATCACAGCCATTGTTATCATGTATAAATGGTAAAAGAGCATGTCATTTTCATGTTAAACTACACATGGTTTCCTGCAGTCTAGCTTAATTAAAAATCAAACACTTTCTTCTGAAAAACCCAACAGGGTCTATCAACTGTAAAAGCATGATAATACAACATAAGGCAAACAGATAAGACATGTGAGTGAATACAGGGTATTTCAGGACAGGCAAGTACAAGTATAGCTAAGGGTGGTCAACACATCTCCCAATTGAACAGTATAGCTTACAACCCTATAAAGACAAGAAAACGGGGTAGGGAGGAGACTCATATTTATGAAAGCCATAAATGATCTACTAAAAAGTGTTACTGCTTACAGGGGCATAGCTGTAGGAAAATGCAGCACCTGCAGCCCACAGGGGGCCCAGGGCTATGGGAAAACTCCAACTTTTTATCCTCCCTGTCTCCAGAGAGGGTGTTGTGGTCTCACCTGTTATGGGTGAGAGTCATTGCATCTGCTTTATTTACGAAGGAGCCATGTGGCCTCATTATTATTGGAGGAGCCAAAGTGTCCACACGGTAATTAAGGGAGTCATGATGGCCACACATTTATCATGGGAGTCATGGTGGCCACACGGTTATCGAGGGAGTCACGGTGGTCACATGGTTACTGAAAGAGCCATGGTGGCCTAACTGTTATCGGAGGAGCCATGGTGTTCACACGGTTATTGAGGAAGCCATGGTGGCCACACGGTTATTGAGGAAGCCATGGATGGCCACATGATTATCGAGGGAGTCATGGTGGCACACGGTTACTGAGAGAGCCATGGTGGCCTCACTGTTATCGGAGGAGCCATGGTGTTCACACGGTTATTGAGGAAACTATGGGTGGCCACATGATTATTGAGGGAGTCATGGTGGTCACACAGTTACTGAGAGAGCCATGGTGGCCTCACTGTTATCGGAGGAGCCATGGTGTTCACATGGTTATTGAGGAAGCTATGGGTGGCCACATGATTATTGAGGGAGTCATGGTGGTCACACGGTTACTGAGAGAGCCATGGTGGCCTCACTGTTACCGGAGGAGCCATGGTGTTCACATGGTTATTGAGGAAGCTATGGGTGGCCACATGATTATTGAGGGAGTCATGGTGGTCACACGGTTACTGAGAGAGCCATGGTGGCCTCACTGTTATCGGAGGAGCCATGGTGTTCACATGGTTATTGAGGAAGCTATGGGGGGCCACATGATTATTGAGGGAGTCATGGTGGTCACACGGTTACTGAGAGAGCCATGGTGGCCACACTGTTATCAGAGGAGCCATGGTGTTCACACAGTTATTAAGGAAACTATGGGTGCGTGGATGCTCGTAGCTTAGTCAGCCAACTTCGCTACGCTGGAACTACGCGTAGTTTTACGCCATTATGGCCTCGAAATAAAATATTTGCTTCGTAGGGATTTCGTAGACTACGCATTAAAATACGCAATTACGCGTAGTGTGAAGCGTAGTGTATACGGATGCTTATGCCCGCATGCAGAACATTTTACGCATTAATTTGTCCTTAAATGCTTATACCTGGAACTCTTCTATGCGTACATTCCCCTTTCCAATGCGTAAATTTGGAAGCACACAATCACACGTGGAAAATTAGATACGAATAACGTATTCATAGTGCACTACACAATACACATGTTAACTACGCATAGTGGGCGTAAGCTACGCGTAGCAGTACTTCGCTACATGTAAATTCATAAGCGTTGTTGCGAAACTTCACCTACGAACTACGATGCGTAGATGCGAACTACGATGCTTAAATTCGCACTGGTGTAGTTTCTGCTCATCCCTGTATGGGTGGCCACATGATTATTTAGGGAGCCATGGTGGCCTGACCGTTATCAGAGGAGCCATGGTGTTCACACGGTTATTGAGGAAGCTATGGGTGGTCACATGATTATTTAGGGAGTCATGGTGGCCTGACCGTTATCGGAGGAGCCATGGTGTTCACACAGTTATTGAGGAAGCCATGGTGGTCACACGGTTATTTGGGGAGTCATGGTGGTCGCACTGTTATCAGGGAAGTCAAGCTGTCCACACATTTCCTGACAGATGGGCCTCCTGGCTGAAGAGGCTACCAAGGGGTAATGTTGTGCACTTTGGGGAGATGCCCATCAGAGCTTTGTTGGGGGCACCATAACTTGTAGTGACTCCTCTGACATCCCAATCTGCTCATGCCATGAGTCCAGCTTCCATTCAAAGAAGGCTAAGGTGCATTTCAGAAGTCCTCATGCAGCATTAACCTAGCTTCATCGATGTAAGTAAATAGGATACACCATTGCTTTCCACAGTTGTGAGGCTATCGCAGTAACTCTTATCACGGACTATTAAATCCTTTTTTTCAGATTTACTGTACAACTAATATCTTGGCCAAGTCTGTACTTACATTAATCTATTACAATTTGTCTGAATGCGCAGTGCTACGGAACACTCGGAGACGGCGATCTATCAAGACTAATGAACATGCTTAGCAATATAATGAGCTATCTGGAGAGGGATGCCAAGAGAGGAAGAGAGAGAAAATATATATATATATCCGATGACTCTCAATATCACAAGATTAATTCACATAATTGGCACTTCACTAATAATAGAAAGGCTTTTACAGGGAACAGTGACGCCTGCCTATAAACAGGATTACCTACAATTTAGGGCGCATTTAAAGGACAACCGAGGTGATGTGACATGAGGAGATAGACATGTGTATGTACAGTGCCTAGCACACAAATAACTAGGCTGTGTTCCTTTTTTTCTTTCTCTACCTGAAAGAGTTAAATATCAGGTATGTAAGTGGCTGACTCAGTCCTGACTGAGGGTCACACTGTAGTCACTTCCTGTCAGTCAGGACTGAGTCAGCCACTTACATACTGTACCTGATATTTAACTCTTTCAGGCAGAAAAAGAAAAAAAGGAACACGGCATAGTTATTTGTTTGCTAGGCACTGTACATACACATGTACCGTTAAACATCAGGTATGCAAGTGACTGTTTCTGTCCGTGTCGGGACCGGCTCGGACTGGGTCACACTGTAGCATAACGCTCACTGATAAGAAATGATAGCCATAAAACACTTTCCTGTTAGTAAATGGCTTCTGAAGCAGGGAAGAGATAAAAAGGGTCAATAATATCATAGATTTGAACTCTAGCACACTTCAATGAAGGTGTCATTGAGCAGAGACGATGGAACAGTAAAAACCTAAAAATTTGATCTAAATGTAAAATAAAACTGTGTGATATCTAAAAAAAAGTCATTTTAAGGAGTAGGACGATAGATACTATTGTTTTTCTCATCTGTTAATGTTCACCTCAGATGTTCCTTAAAGTGGACCTGAACTCTTGCACAGGACAGAAGGAAAACATAGAGAAATGCACCGTGTACGTATTTAGAGAGTTTAGCCTGTCTAATTAACCCCTCATTTGTGACTAATCACACTTGTAATTTGATCTCTTCAGCAGTGTCAGCTCAGGATTCTCCTCTGCCATGGCAGAGCTGCTAATTTGTAAACACAGGATGTTAACCTTGTGGCTGCTTCCATGAAAGCAGGAAGTAGACACACTGCAGATTTCACTTGCAGGATTTGTATCTGCTGTAACAAATAAATGTTTCTCTTTCAAGGTTATTATGCTGTTGTGTGTCTTTTAGAGCAGAGAAGAAGTTCCGAGTTCAGATCCGCTTTAAAGAACAAGCGACAGCCATGCTAACCTAGAAATAAAAAACACATATATAAGTAGATAAATACTACTTCTGCTTACATAACAGATGTATTGTGCTATCCACGTAATGATTCCTGTGAATTCTAATAAGGAAAAGCAGAAAATCCTATTCTAGGCAGTGGCCATCTTGCCAAGCTAATGCTGACATCATATCCTCCCTGACTCTTGTTTTCCCCCCTCCCTTCTCTTGCTCATTGTGTATTCATTAGCTGCCCTCCTCCCAGAGTCTTCAGACACTCCCACTGAGGTGTATACTAACAACTGCACTGTCTATTTTTGTATTTACACATCCAATCACTGAGTCACCTCAGCCTTGCTTGTTAACACAAGTAATCAGACGGTGTTTCTGATAAGCAGCTAGGAAGGGAAATAAATGGAAGAGGAGGAATATATTATAGCTAAAAAGAACACCCCAGCATGCAACTCTATGGCACTGTTTGGCACTAGGGCCAGTGCTCCTAACGTATGTGATAACTACAAACCATAACAGCAGAAAACGTTTTGCCAGTTTTGAATGCAGGATTAGCATCTTTATCACTTAGTACACTCAGACCAGTTGCTGTTGAAATTTGATTTTTATGGTGACAATACCGCTTTAAAGAGTGCCCGTCTTCCGAGTCAGCATACTGTATATAAATTGCATTTGCACCACCATGTATAATGACAGTATTATTGCGGTAGGAGATAATGGGCCTGACATAATACAGGCTTCTTCATACGGATGGCTGAAACATGCATTTGCTGCGATCTGTTGGGGAATCAGTGCCATGTAATTGCTGTGTAATCTATCTTGTAACCACACGTATGTTGATGGCTGGCAAGCGGTATAGTTACTGTGTGATGGAAAATTGATGTGTGTGACACCACAACTTGGATGCACATACATGCATAGCCCCCAACTGTCCCTCCTGACAACTTGGGGAAAGACCTGACACTCACCCTAACGCTCCAGAAGACACCCCTGCACCAGGGGCGTAACTAGAGGGGAGCAGCACCTGGTGGCACAGAGCTGCGGGGGGCCCCCAACTACTAACCTTCCCTTCCTCTATACTTCTATACTATACGCAGGGCCGGATTTACCAAAAGGCACTGTAGGCACGTGCCTACAGGCGCCTGATGATGGAGAGGTGGCTCACTCCCCTCCCCTAGAGCCATCCTCCCTCCTTCCCTATACAGAGTCCTGATGAGAGTATAAATGAGAGGTTACTCACCCTGCTCTCTGCATTCCACTGACCAGATCTCCCTTCACTCAGGGGCACCTCTAGCTACTTAATACTGAGGTTCTTCTAGCTACCTAAGACTAAGAGTCCCTCTGGCTACCTAATGGTAAGGGACATCTGTAGCTCACTATGCTGGGCAAGGGAAGTAAGAGAGAGGAGACACGTAGGACAGCCAGCACATTTGTGCAGCGGTTTGGTGGGGGTTTGTAGGTTCATGTAAGGCGGAGTCTAAGGTGTCAGGACATCTGTGCCTATAGGCCAGGGGTCTCAAACTCAATTTACCTGGGCAAGTAGATGTACAAAGGCGCCAAAAGGATAAAATATGCTAAAATGTTTAAAATATTCGGGTGGCGGCGGTGGACCGGCCACTCAGAAATAGACTCGATGCTGTCGCTTAAGATAAAGACAATTTATTCACATACTCCATGAACAGAACCGCAACGCGTTTCACGGGTATATTCCCGCTTCCTCAGGCAATAAACAGATAGGAGTACACTGTAAAGACAGAGACAGATAGCGTGTCCTTAGACCAATGTATACGTGTGCTGATGATTTTTGGTGCATAGTTATGTTAACGTGAATAATGGGTAAACAATGCTGTGGTTAGAGGTATACTTGGAGAGGGGGTGTGGGGCTGTGCGGAGATTGTTATAAGAGTTAAAAATCGTAGTGAAAAAACGGGGGGGGGGGGGGGGGGGAAGAGATCGCTAACCACTACGCCACCATGCTGTAATCACTGTAGAGTTGAAACTTGAAGTTCACCAGCTCAGTGTAACATAAAGAGTTTTGTAGTACATATTCCTCAAAGACTGGTTATGGAGTGGCTTCTTACAGCTTATACATTCTGCAAGCAGATTAGATGCAAGGGAATCCTCTGGGAAAGCTTATTACAGAGTCTAAGTGAAAGGTAACTGTCTGCACTGGGGAATCGCCAATTTCCACAGAACTTCACATGTGCCGCAACCAGAATCCTCAGGGGAGCGATGGCAATGCAGCGCAGGCACTAATACGATGCGTGTTATACAAGACGTCGGGGAGGGAGCTCGGCTAAACTGGTGCTCCGGAAAAAAGCCACGGCCATATTTAAAGTGAGCCTGCGTCCAAGACCTGTGAGGTAACGGAAACCTGCGAAAACATTCTACAGCCTGCCGTCATAGGATTCCTATCTGACTTCACTGTAGTTTTCCTTTTACCCTGAAGGCCCTTTCACACTGGGCCGATGCGGAATTTTCATACCAACACGACAGGGTGCAACGGAAGTGACGTTTTCACCGATGTAATATTAACCAGCACGCTCCACACTCTATCACTACCCCTGTTTTCCCTGTGGGTATGTTGGAAAGTTCAAATGTCGCATCCAACATAAATTCAGAAATTAATTTAGAAAACCTGCGCTGCCTCACAGTCCACTAAACAGAAAACGTCCCAAAATGCATAAACTTGCCATTTTCTTCTACTTCCGTCTTCACAATCCAGTGCACCTCAAAGAAAAAAAGAAAATGTCATCGCGTAGACTATAATCTTCCACCAACTATGGCCCGTATGATGTCCTTTACAGTATCACCACTTTGTGTTCCACCACCTATGGGATCCGCTCTCACCTTTAGTTATGGCTGCCTAGACCCCACAGACAGCGCGGTTCCCATAGGTGGTGGAACACGAAGTGGCGATACTGTAAAGGACATCATACGGGCCATAGTTGGTGGAAGATTATAGTCTACGCGATGACATTTTCTTTTTTTCTTTGAGGCGCACTGGATTGTGAATACGGAAGTAGAAGAAAATTGCAAGTTTATGCATTTTGCAACATTTTGTATTTAGTGGACTGTGAGGCAGCGCAGGTTTTCAAAATTAATTTCGAAAGTGACGTTTTCACCTGATCCCCGATGCGAGGGCAAACCTACCTTACCGTGAGGTTCTGCGTCAACCTGCGGCAGACCGGAAGTCATGTAGGTTTATGGCAACGCATATATTTTAAAATGCCCGTTGCAAGTATTTGCATTGCGTATGCGTGGAAGTGAATTTTAGCAATACGCTTCGGGGATTACCGAGTACTAAGGGCCCTTTTCCACTAGAAATCGCAATTGCTAAATGCTAGCGATTGCACAAGTCACTAATTTTCTGATGCGATCGCGATTTTGCATTTGCAATGCTTTACATTGCAAAAGCGCGGTCAAAATTGCTCTTCGTGCTTTTTTAAAAATCGAGTCACGGTAGTGGAAAATACCTTCCACGATTCCTATGTTAAAGTGGCAACCCTAGCGATTCAAAATATCGCTAGCGTTTGCGATTCAGCATCGCAATAGCTGCTAGTGGAAAAGGGACCTTAGGTATGTTTTTGGCAGTCAATCCTCAGTCTGAAACCGGCCTTAATGGGACTCCAAGCACCTCTCATGGGTATGCCTTTAAGTCTCCGACCAGTACTGCAAAGTACTTCAAGATGCATACCTTTCTGTAGCTTGTTCTATCCTCTTTCATTTGATGCATGAATCGCCATTCTACACCAAATAGTTTTCGCTTGATTTCAATTTAAAAATTGCGGCTGCCATCTTGGGTATGTTATAACTTCCGGGTCACCCCTGTCTTCTCTGTTAGAGAAGAGCATCACTGAATGAAGCAGGAAGAGGAAGTGACACGTATGGTCATTGCAAAAGGCTCCTCCAGAGGGGTCATGGCACGACTTTGTTGGAAGTCATCTGGCTTAAAGGCATACCCATGAGAGGTGCTCAGAGTCCCTTTAAACATAGTGAACCCTGAAACTGAGTCATAATTGTGCCCACCAGTAGGTTTTGCCGGGACACTCTTCTTTGCAGCCCCATTCCCATCCATGTATAATCTCAGCCACGCTAGTACACAAATGGGAGCGTGGTCACATATATATATCCGACAAGCTCTTTTCAAATCTGTTCTGAGGGTCCTGTCACTGGATCGGACTATCCAGAGGCCTTGCACTACTAAGGTAAGTATTACATTTGGCTCTTTTCACTTCAGGTACCCAGTGACGTAGCTACGGAGCTGTGGGCCCCGATGCAAGTTTTACAATGGAGCCTGTCCAAGCACTCAATACATAGCAATTGATACAACGCACCAAAACCTGCCAATGGCAACTACAGTGTCAGAGGTGCAGGAAGGGGTTGGGGAACAGTTTGTTAATGATTGCCACTATTCAAAGTATCTATAGAAGTGATTATTATGAGCACAGGACCAATAGGGAGCAAATACTGAATGAAATCACACTTGGAACTTTGCTCATATAGGGGACTACTCAATCCTCAAGGAATTTATGCTGTAAATCAATTTAAAATTTCATGCAAAAGTCCATGTACAAGCCCCAAATAACCAATAGTGTGCTGCTGTATTCAATATTCTCAATATAGAATAAAATCACACTTGGAAAACTGCACTCATATAGAGGACTCCTCAATCCTCAAGGAAATCATACTGTGAGTCAGTTATTATTTCGTGCAAAAGTCCATGTACAAGCACCACATACACACTACAGAGTCCTATATCATGTAACAGGTGTGGAGCGCTGCTATTCAGTGTGTGTACCACTTATAGACATAAATAGAAGATAATAGCTGCGCTTGTGCTTGTGTTTCAGCCCCTGAGGAGTTGCCATAGCAACGAAACGTTGGGCGGAGTCGCGGCGTGACGTCAGCGCGAAAGTCTGGTCAGGCGCGACCGGCGGTATTCGCGTAGGAGCTGTTTTTATTCCTTCCAGTGAGCAGTATTAGCACTGATAGCGGGAGTGACATCTGTGGACACCGGGCAGGCTGTTAGGTGGTCCCTGGGTGCTCTACCCACCCCAGCTAAGTGCCTTACTTTGCTTTAAGTGATCCCTAATCACTCATATTGAGTTGTCACTATCCCATGTTGGGAACACATATCACTGGAACTTTTTACGTTTTTGCTGATTATTTCTGCATGTATATGCATACCTTTTAAAAAAAACGAATAAAGCCATAAGTAGACTTTTACGCGATGAGGAGTCTCCATTTTTATTACATACAGCTGGTGATGAATTTGAGTCCCTGAAGGACCGGTCGGGAGGTACCAGAGAGGCTGTGGGGTGGCCAATACCCCAAACGCGACATCGGGCCCTGTAGGCCGCACCATTCGGTGAGTCCCCACCTGATGGGGGGTGTTGTATTACCCTTTGATTGTTTATACTGGAAGAAACACAAACAGAAGCGCAGCTATTATCTGCTATTTATGCCTATGAGGGAGCAAATACTGCAGTTGAAGGAGAGCCCTCTGGCCCAAGTGCCCTGATACAGGCGCAACCTCTGCACCGCTTATTGCTACGCCCCTGCAGGTACCCTTTGGACCCCATTTACACTTGTCTTGCAAGTGTGTGTTGCATTACCGTTTTACCGCAGGGTAACGCAACAGCGATGCAAGTGTATGGGGCCTTGCTTTTACCGCGTCACGTTTCTTAACGCTAGAAGCTTCTGAATCACTGCGGAGCCAGCGCAAAGTCTGCGGAGCATTACTGTATGACTTTCGTGGTGACGCAGCAGTGGGGGAAGTCACTGGAGTCAATGTGACGCAGGAATTTAATCGAAGAGAGCGCGGGGCATTGCGGTGCGCATGTGCCGACCAATGAGAATCCCAGTGACGTGCTTTCTGCAAGGCTGGGGAGTCGGCCAACTCCGACTCCTCAGTTTATGAAACCACCGACTCTGACTCCGGGTACCCAAAATGGCTCCAACTCTGACTCCTCTACTCAGACTCCTTAGTCTAATACTTACCAAGGCTGTGGATTTTGTACAAAAATCATCCGACTCCGACTCCCGACTCCGATTCCTCAGTTTATGAAATCACAGACTCCGACTCCAGGTACCCGAAATTGCTCCGACTCCTCGATTTCGACTCCACAGCCCTGTTTCTGCCCAGCAGGCAGTACGTCAACAAACAGGGGGGCGGTGCTATGTATATGACTCTGTTAGCGCACTCTGCTGCAGGGTTATATATTTGACATTTTTTGTGTTGCGGTGGGATGCAGCAGGCGTTTCGAATCCCACCGCAATGCAAAAAATAGATGTAAAACCGGCCTCAATGGCATTTTATTTTTGCAAACTGCCTGTAGGCCCATTTGAAAATGGGATCTGGTATATTCCTGCATGCTGTTTTGCTTAACTGTCAGATACTAATAGACAGGCGATAGAAATTCAGCAGGATTTGTAGTGGTAGTTTTATACCTTTTGCAGTGCTTGAATATTATACAGTTCAGCCTCTCCAAATATTATTCTAAAAATTCAGCGGTGTTCAGACAGTCACCAAAAAACAAACTAACCCCATGATGAGCCTAATTAGCACATGAATATCACCAGTCACACTACTATCTAGCATAGCATGACCTTTTTGCCTTATTTATTTACCACCATTCCATCCCTTCCTCTGCGTGCATAGAAAAAGTGTGCCGTGAAAAAAGGGCCCGGCTGGATAAGGAAATGACGCCGGTGGATAACGAAATCTGATAACGATAAACATCGTTGTCAGACTTGGTTAACGATAAATATTGCTGTAAAAACAGACGGGAAATAATAATGAAAATATATTAACATTAAAAATCATTACGTAATTCAACAATATAGCTTGACCCAACCCTACTCTCACACAGACCCCTCCCCTGGTGGTGCCTAACCCTAACCACTCCCCTGGTGGTGCCTAACCCTAACCCCCCCCCCCCCCCCCCGGTGGTACCTAACCCAAACCAACACCCCCCTACCCCCACCCCGTGTTGCCTAAAACTAACCACCGCCTGGGTGGTGCCTAACCCTAACCACTCCCCCTGGTGGTGCCTAACCCTAACCACTCCCCTGGTGGTGCCTAACCCTAACCCCTCCCCCGGTGGTGCCTAACCCAAACCAACACCCTCCACCCCAGTGGTGCCTACCCCCACCCCGTGTTGCCTAAAACTAACCACCGCCTAGGTGGTGCCTAACCCTAACCACTCCCCCTGGTGGTGCCTAACCCTAACCACTCCCCTGGTGGTGCCTAACCCTAACCCCCCCCCCCGGTGGTGCCTAACCCAAACCAACAACCCCCACCCTAGTGGTGCCTACCCCCACCCCGTGTTGCCTAAAACTAACCACCGCCTGGGTGGTGCCTAACCCTAACCACTCCCCCTGGTGGTGCCTCACCCTAACCACTCCGTCTGCAGAAACACCCTTTTACACATAGAAACCGTAATATCTTTGATAACGTAAAATCTGTACATACAAACAAAATAATATGACAAAAACTATAACATTGCAAGCTTCTAAAACGATAACATACTTCAAAAACTGTAATGTTCTAGTGCTGCTGTTAACGATATGTATCGCGTCGCCCTTTTTCTGCTTTTTTTCCCGCTGTATTAACGATAATTGCATTAGAGTCTATGGCAGCGCCCTTTTCCTCCACCCTCAGTCGGCGCCCTTTTTTCCTGCTACCCTTCCTCTCCATCACCTGACCCAGGCCCATATGCAATTACGTTTTTCTCCTGAGTTTTCTCCAAGGTGATATTTATAAACTTGTCAATAACATGCCCTATAAACTACCAGAAAGCTAAAAAATACTCAAAATAATTTTGATAGTACTTTTTCACCTATTTTTTGGTACTTTTTTAGTTGAAAAGTCATGGAAAGTTACTTTAAAAAGAAAATGAAAAAGTATCTCCTGGGAGAAAACTCAGGTGAAAAAGTGAATTGCATATGGCCCCAGATGTCTAACCTGATTCCATAAAGAATGCTTCTTTGGTGCCCCTCTTCAGCTTCTGTGCCCTTGGCATGTGCCCAGATTGCCTATTTCTAGGTACGACCATGCTTGCACACTCCTCATCTCAGCCGCGTTGCTGAGCGTTTACGTCACTGTCTTTTCCCACAGAGGTGACTCTTCAACGTTAAAGCTTAAAACGGCTTTCGTTCCTTCTTCTAACTGCAATTTCTGTTAAAGTATTAAGCATGACAAGGGCTGAATAGAGAACATAAAAAGGATTGATATAATATTGCATGTAATCAGCTCAGAAGTTGAAGCTGACTCACAAGGAAAATCATTTTTCCTCTCCGTAAGTACGGCTGGTGTCATCTCCTGAGCCCAAAGCCTTCTGCATGAATCCTCTGAGGTCCCGACGACCGGTTTCGTCTGGGGACAGATATAAAGCTTGCCTTGTATCAGGACAGATTTCCATCTCTTTCATTCATTGGCTTTTTTTTAAGCCACCCGGCTCAGCCTAAGACTCAATTCTGAGCCCGCCTGAGCGATTTTCCCAATCCCAGGGACAGCGCTAACGATTATACGGCCGGCAGATGAGGTTAGCGGAGTTAATTAAGAGTCTGAGCTCCGTTCGGCGGCACAGATTAAAAGTTGCTGCCTGCATCGATGTATTTTTTTTGTTTTTCCTGACGCTCGCGTTTGACCCGAAATGTGAGCGAATGAGCCCACGCTGGGAATACCCCGATGTCTTCCCAAATCCTCCCGACCTCATTTAATGTTGGAGAAGCCCGCAGGGAGGGTACGCTGACATGGAAAGGCAAGTCTCTGTGTTCTCAGCTCAGAATTATACAGATAAATATTCTAAGAATACATACATAAATAATACAATACAATAAAGAGGTCCTACGAGCATTTGAGTCACTGAAAAGAGAATATGGAATTCCTCACAAGCTGGGGGTGAGAAGGGTTAATATTTAGTAAAAAAAAAAAAAGTTTTAGGGTAGTACCACATATGCCCGGGCCTAGGGCGCACACTACCCAAGGGGAGTGGCTGGACAAGGAATATTAGGTTGCTGCAAATAGTGCGATAGGGAGGCTGCCACAGGAAAGTTGGCCTTGGAGTTGAACAAATATAAATCTAGCTTCGAGCATTGCTATGACTCCGGAAGACACAGGGCACCCTTCGCCATCTTAGAAAATGTAAGTTTGCCAAAGTAGAAGGTGGGTGTGGTCTATAGATTCTGAGCGGGCCAAAATACAAGGTTACATACTGTAGCTACCACTGTAGTGTGCTATCATATTGGACCCATATACAGAGGCGTATCTGGGTAATATGGCGCCTATGGCAAACACTGAATTTGCGCCCCCCCCCCACGAATATTAAAAATGCCCCATAACATAAATTGAGTAGCCGTGGCCCCCTAGTTATTAGAATTAAGTAGCCATATGCCTCAAAATTAAATAAATATAAATAAATAGTCCACATTCTTCCAGATAAATGAATAAGTAGTTACATGCTTCTGGATAATAAAAACCAAATAGTTACACACCTGCAGTTAAATTAATTAAGTAACCAAATGCCTATTAAATAGCCAGGTGTATCAACATAAAATAATTAAGTAGCCAAGTAGGGAGCATCTAAGTGCTGGGTAGGGTGGGAGGGAGCATCTAAGTGCTGGGTAGGGTGGGAGGGAGCATCTAGGTGCTGGGTAGGGTGGGAGGGAGCATCTAGGTGCTGGGTAGGGTGGGAGGGAGCATCTAGGTGCTGGGTAGGGTGGGAGGGAGCATCTAGGTGCTGGGTAGGGTGGTAGGGAGCATCTAGGTGCTGGGTAGGGTGGTAGGGAGCATCTAGGTGCTGAGTAGGGTGGGAGGGAGCATCTAGGTGCTGAGTAGGGTGGGAGGGAGCATCTAGGTGCTGGGTAGGGTGGGAGGGAGCATCTAGGTGCTGGGTAGGGTGGTAGGGAGCATCTAGGTGCTGGGTAGGGTGGTAGGGAGCATCTAGGTGCTGGGTAGGGTGGGAGGGAGCATCTAGGTGCTGGGTAGGGTGGTAGGGAGCATCTAGGTGCTGAGTAGGGTGGGAGGGAGCATCTAGGTGCTGGGTAGGGTGGGAGGGAGCATCTAGCTGCTGGGTAGGGTGGTAGGGAGCATCTAGGTGCTGGGTAGGGTGGTAGGGAGCATCTAGGTGCTGGGTAGGGTGGTAGGGAGCATCTAGGTGCTGGGTAGGGTGGTAGGGAGCATCTAGGTGCTGGGTAGGGTGGTAGGGAGCATCTAGGTGCTGAGTAGGGTGGGAGGGAGCATCTAGGTGCTGGGTAGGGTGGGAGGGAGCATCTAGGTGCTGGGTAGGGTGGTAGGGAGCATCTAGGTGCTGGGTAGGGTGGTAGGGAGCATCTAGGTGCTGGGTAGGGTGGGAGGGAGCATCTAGGTGCTGGGTAGGGTGGGAGGGAGCATCTAGGTGCTGGGTAGGGTGGTAGGGAGCATCTAGATGCTGGGTAGGGTGGTAGGGAGCATCTAGGTGCTGGGTAGGGTGGGAGGATCTAGGTGCTGGGTGGGGAGGGAGGGAGGATCTAGGTGCTGGGTGGGGAGGGAGGATCTAGGTGCTGGGTGGGGTTGGAGGAAACATCTGGGTGATGGGAGGGAGAGAGCATCTAGGTAGTGGGTAGGCGCATCTGGATGCTGGGTGGGGTGGGTTGGAGCATCTTGGTGCTGAGAGAGGTGGGTGGCAGCATCTAGGTGCTGGGTGGGGTGGGTGGGAGAGAGGGGAGGATCTAAGTGCTGGCTGGGGTGGGAGGGAGGGGAGGATCTAGGTGCTGGGTGGGGTGGGAGGATCTAGGTGCTGGGTGGGGAGGGAGGGAGGATCTAGGTGCTGGGTGGGGAGGGAGGGAGGATCTAGGTGCTGGGTGGGGAGGGAGGATCTAGGTGCTGGGTGGGGTTGGAGGAAACATCTGGGTGATGGGAGGGAGAGAGCATCTAGGTAGTGGGTAGGCGCATCTGGATGCTGGCTGGGGTGGGAGAAAGTATCTGGATGCTGGCTGGGAACATCTGGGTGCTGGCTGGGGTGAGCACATCTGGGTGCTGGCTGGGGTGAGCACATCTGGGTGCTGGCTGGGGTGAGCACATCTGGGTGCTGGCTGGGGTGAGCACATCTGGGTGCTGGCTGGGGTGAGCACATCTGGGTGCTGGCTGGGGTGAGCACATCTGGGTGCTGGCTGGGGTGAGCACATCTGGGTGCTGGCTGGGGTGAGAACATCTGGGTGCTGACTGGAGTGGGTACAGATGTGTGCTGGCTGGCGTGGACACAACTGGATGCTGGCTGGGGTGGACACAACTGGATGGTGGCTGGGGTGGACACAACTGGATGGTGGCTGGGGTGGACACAACTGGATGGTGGCTGGGGTGGACACAACTGGATGGTGGCTGGGGTGGACACAACTGGATGGTGGCTGGGGTGGACACAACTGGATGGTGGCTGGGGTGGACATAACTGGATGCTGGCTGGGGTGGGTACATCTGGGTGTTGGCTGGGGTGGGCAGAACTGGTTGCAGGCTGGGGTGAGCACAACAGGGCGGTGGCTGGGGTGGGTACATCTGGTTGGTGACTGCAGTGGGTACATCTTGGTGCTGGCCGTGAGGGTGTGAAATATCTGGGTGCTGGCTGTGGCAGGGGTGGGCACATATGTGATCTGGCTGGGGTGGGCTTCTGGGGTACGGTAAAAAAAAACAAGCAAAGCAAATTAATATTACACAGTAAATAAAGGAGAATATATATACTAACAGATGCATGTTAAGATTCTCTGCTGAGGACACCAGTACTTGCTGTGGTTCTGGCATGGATGTGACTTCTCCCTGCGGTTGTGCTGTGATGTAAATCAGTGTCACTGAAGGCTGCCATGATCCCATAGGGAGCCACAGAAGAGACTCCCAGCAAGCACCCTTACGGAAACCGCTCCAGCCACTGCAGTTCTTAGAGGCACACACTACCCGGTCGTGCACCTGAACTTCGCATGCAGGAAGTTAAACATCACTTCTGCCTTTGAAGTGCTCCGCGTCCGCGGGTGGCAATGCTCCTCTCTCCGGGATCCACTCATCTGAGGTGTGAGTGGAGACTGAGGCAGCGGGGACCAGAGGCAGCAGTGACGGGGGTCCCCGCAGCGTCTCTCTGGCCACCATTTCAAAGTCGCCGCCGCCGCTCACTGTCCTGTATCACCCGGTCTCCCTCCTAATTGGCTGCATGGAGGTGGGAGGGGAGACTAGAGGAGGAAACGTGGCCATGCATGTAGCTGGCAGCTGCAGATGCCGGGCGGTTAGGTGACACACGGGGGGCGCTGCCTGTCTGTCTGAGTGACACACACACAATCCCTCAGCCTCCTCTCCTTCTGCGGGCGCCGGCATAGACAATAGCGCTGGCAGACAGCCAGCTACTACTGCACAGCGAGGGATAATTAATTGCTTACTGGGGATGCGCCCCCCCCAGCAGTGTGACAAAGGACGCCTATAGCAGGTGCCCTATGTGCACCCCTATAGATACGCCTCTGCCCATATAATATGGCTCATACATTATTGGGACACAAGCATCACAGCCCCTAAAACCACAGTGTCACACCTTACTGTACCCATACACTATGCCTCTTATATTACTAGACCACAAGCATCACTGCCCCTCATACCACAGTGTCACACCTTACTGTACCTGTACACTATACCTCATATATTATTAGGCCACAAGAATCACTTCCCCTCATACCACAGTGTCACACCTTACTATGTCCATACACTATGCCTCTTATATTACTAGGCTACAAGCATCACTGCCCGCGTACCACAGTGTCACACCATACTGTACCCATACACTATGCCTCTTATATTACTAGGCCACAAGCATCACAGCCCCTCAAACCACAGTGTCACACTTTACTGTACCCATACACTATGCCTCTTATATTACTAGACCACAAGCATCACTGCCCCTCATACCACAGTGACACACCTTACTGAACCCATACACTATGCCTCTTATATTACTAGGCCACACCATCATCACTGCCCCTCATACAACAGTGTCACACCTTACTGTACCCATACACTATGCCTCATATATTACTAGGCCACAAGCATCACTGCGCCTCATACCACAGTGTCACACCTTACTGTTCCCATACACTATACCTCATATATTACTAGGCCGCAAGCATCACTGCTCCTCATACCACAGTGTCTCACAATACTGCACCCATACACTATGCCTCATATATTACTAGGCCACAAGCATCACAGCCCCTCAAACCACAGTGTCACACTTTACTGTACCCATACACTATGCCTCTTATATTACCAGGCCACAAGCATCACTGCCCGCGTACCACAGTGTCACACCTTACTGTACCCATACACTATGCCTCATATATTACTAGGCCGCAAGCATCACTGCCCTTCATACCACAGTGTCACACAATACTGCACCCATACACTATGCCTCATATATTACTAGGCCACAAGCATCACAGCCCCTCAAACCACAGTGTCACACTTTACTGTACCCATACACTATGCCTCTTATATTACCAGGCCACAAGCATCACTGCCGGCGTACCACAGTGTCACACCATACTGTACACATACACTATGCCTCTTATATTACTAGGCCACAAGCATCACTGCCCCTCATACCACAGTGTCACACCATACTGTACACATACACTATGCCTCTTATATTACTAGGCCACAAGCATCACTGCCCCTCATACCACAGTGTCACACCATACTGTACCCATACACTATGCCTCATATATTACTAGGCCACAAGCATCACAGCCCCTCAAACCACAGTGTCACACTTTACTGTACCCATACACTATGCCTCTTATATTACCAGGCCACAAGCATCACTGCCCCTCATACCACAATGTCACACCTTACTGTACCCATACACTATACCTCATATATTACTAGGCCACAAGCATCAGTGCCCCTCATACCACAGTGTCATACCTTACTGTACCCATACACTACGCCTCATATATTACTAGGCCACAAGCATCACTGCCCCTCATACCACAGTGTCACTCCTTACTGTACGCATAAACTATGCCTCATATATTACTAGGCCACAAGCATCACTGCTCCTCATACTACAATGTCATACCTTACTGTACCCATACACTATGCCTCATATATTACTAGGCCACAAGCATCACTGCCCCTCATACCACAGTGTCACACCTTACTGTACCAATACACTATGCCTCATATATTACTAGGCTACAAGCATCACTGCCCCTCATACCACAGTGTCACACCTTACTGTACCCATACACTACGCCTCATATATTACTAGGCCACAAGCATCACTGCTCCTCATACCACAGTGTCACACCTTACTGTACCCATACACTATGCCTCATATATTACTAGGCCACAAGCATCACTGCCCCTCATACCACAGTGTCACACCTTACTGTACCAATACACTATGCCTCATATATTACTAGGCTACAAGCATCACTGCCCCTCATACCACAGTGTCACACCTTACTGTACCCATACACTATGCCTCATATATTACTAGGCCACACCATCATCACTGCCTCTCATACCACAGTGTCACACCTTACTGTTCCCATACACTATACCTCATATATTACTAGGCCACAAGCATCACTGCGCCTCATACCACAGTGTCACACCTTACTGTTCCCATACACTATACCTCATATATTACTAGGCCACAAGCATCACTGCGCCTCATACCACAGTGTCACACCTTACTGTTCCCATACACTATACCTCATATATTACTAGGCCACAAGCATCACTGCCCCTCATACCACAGTGTCACACCTTACTGTTCCCATACACTATACCTCATATATTACTAGGCCACAAGCATCACTGCGCCTCATACCACAGTGTCACACCTTACTGTTCCCATACACTATACCTCATATATTACTAGGCCACAAGCATCACTGCCCCTCATACCACAGTGTCACACCTTACTGTACCCATACACTATGCGTTATATATTACTAAGCCACAAGCATCACTGCTCCTCATACCACAGTGTCCCACCTTACTGTACCCATACACTATGCCTCATATTACTAGGCCACAAGCATCACTGCCCCTCATACCACAGTATCACACCTTACTGTACTCATACACTATGCCTCATGTATTACTAGGCTACAAGCATTACGGCCCATCATACCACAGTGTCACACCTTACTGTACCCATACACTACGCCTTATATATTACTAGGCCACAAGCATCACTGCTCCTCATACCACAGTGTCCCACCTTACTGTACCCATACACTATGCCTCATATATTACTTGGCCACAAGCATCACTGCCCCTCATACCACAGTGTCACACCTTACTGTACCCATACACTATGCCTCATATATTACTAGGCCACAAGCATCACTGCCCCTCATACCACAGTGTCACACCTTACTGTACCCATACACTATGCCTTATATATTACTAGGCCACAAGCATCACTGCTCCTCATACCACAGTGTCCCACCTTACTGTACCCATACACTATGCCTCATATATTACTAGGCCACAAGCATCACTGCCCCTCATACCACAATGTCATACCTTACTGTACCCATACACTATGCCTCATATATTACTAGGCCGCAAGCATCACTGCCCCTCATACCACAGTGTCACACCTTACTGTACCTATACACTATGCCTTATATATTACTAGGCCACAAGCATCACTGCTCCTCATACCACAATGTCATACCTTACTGTACCCATACACTATGTCTCATATATTACTAGGCCACAAGCATCACTGCCCCTCATACCACAGTGTCACACCTTACTGTACCTATACACTATGCCTTATATATTACTAGGCCACAAGCATCACTGCTCCTCATACCACAGTGTCTCACCTTACTGTACCCATACACTATGCCTCATATATTACTAGGCCACAAGCATCACTGCCACTCATACCAGTGTCACACCTTACTGTACCCATACACTATGCCTCATATATTACTAGGCCACAAGCATCACTGCCCCTCATACCACAGTGTCACACCTTACTGTACCCACACACTACGCCTCATATATTACTAGGCCACAAGCATCACTGCCCCTCATACCACAGTGTCACACCTTACTGTACCCATACACTATGCCTCATATATTACTAGGCCACACCCAGGGCCGGCCTGCCCATGAGGCGGGGTGAAACATTTGCCTCAGGCGGCACTTCTGGGGGGGGGGGGCGCCCGAGCTGGAGGGGATAGCGGGCAGGAAGGGGGTATTGTGCCTAGCGGCGGGGAGGGGGGTCGGACCCCCTCCCTCGCCTGGGTCCCCCGTCCTCCGCTCCCCTCCTGCTTTAAAGAGTTACGTCGCTGGCTGCATTGTAAGAGGCAACGGGCAGGATCACTCACCTCTTCCTCGTTTCAGCGTGCGCTCCACTGACGTCACTTCCTGCTACGCCGCAGGAAGTGTCGTCAGTGGAGCGCACGCTTAACGAGGAAGAGGTGAATGATCCCGCCCGTTGCGGGGCCGGCAGCAATAATTTTTTTTCAAAATTTGCCCCAGGTGGCAAAAAGTCTAGGGCCGGCCCTGGCCCACCATCATCACTGCCCCTCATACCACAGTGTCACACCTTACTGTACCCATACACTATGCGTCATATATTACTAGGCTACAAGCATCACTGCCCCTCATACCACAGTGTCACACCATACTGTACCCATACACTCTACCTCATATATTACTAGGCCACAAGCATCACTGCTCCTCATACCACAATGTCATACCTTACTGTACCCATACACTATGCCTCATACAGGGGCGTTTCTAGCCATTTTGTCACTCCAGGCAAGAAAATCTGTGGCGCCCCCCCCCCCCCCCCCCCCCACCACCGGGCCTGCCCACCCCACATAGCGCCAGCACTTGCATGCGCAGAAGACCCTGGCTGACTCAGACTGGATCTAACTGAGCTAGTTACCGGGGAGGATTGCGGACAAACAGAGGACAATGGGATGACTGCCAGGGACGCATCAATGCTTTGGGGCAGGAGGAAGCCCCGGTTAAGTAAAAAGATGTTGTAGTGCGTCGTCTCTTTCTGACTAAGGCTAAAGGTGGCCACTAACTGTCTAGCGAAAAATTGTTCGAGCGATCAGAAATTCTGATCGGACGAAAATCGTTCACTTCACCATCAAAAAGAAAATCCAAATTTTCTTTCGACGAAAATTCATTCGGGCGACATTTTTTTCACTCATTCATAATCGATTGTGTCCACCAATGGAGATTATTTACAACCCATCCGATTAGAATTTCTGATCGCTTGAACGATTTTTCACTAGAAATTGGACCAATAGTGGCCAGCTTAAAAGATTCAGCAGCAGCAATGCTGCAGCATGACCTCAGACAGCATAATTGCTTGCTGCTGATATCATCATCATCAGTGGTGCTGCAGCAGCTGCGTCACTCAAACTTAGCCTCAAAACTCTGCCCAGCACACAGCTTGCCCACCTACACCTAGTGACAGCTCAAACCAACTCACAACCTCTGACATTTGAAAACGCACCCACCATTATCTCCGACACTTGTAATGCAACAACCGCTACCTCCGACACTTGTAATGCAACAACCGCTACCTCCGACACTTGTAATGCACCCACCATTATCTTCGACACTTGTAATGCAACAACCGCTACCTTCGACACTTGTAATGCACCCACCATTATCTCCGACACTTGTAATGCAACAAACGCTACCTCCGACACTTGTAATGCAGCCACCATTATCTTCGACACTTGTAATGCACCCACCATTATCTCCGACACTTGTAATGCAACAACCGCTACCTTCGACACTTGTAATGCACCCACCATTATCTCCGACACTTGTAATGCAACAAACGCTACCTCCGACACTTGTAATGCACCCACCATTATCTCCGACACTTGTAATGCAACAAACGCTACCTCCGACACTTGTAATGCAGCCACCATTATCTTCGACACTTGTAATGCACCCACCATTATCTCCGACACTTGTAATGCAACAACCGCTACCTTCGACACTTGTAATGCACCCACCATTATCTCCGACACTTGTAATGCAACAAACGCTACCTCCGACACTTGTAATGCAGCCACCATTATCTTCGACACTTGTAATGCACCCACCATTATCTCCGACACTTATAATGCAACAACCGCTACCTCCGACACTTGTAATGCAGCCACCACTACCTCCGACACTTGTAACGCAGCCACCGATCTTTCCGACACTTGAAATGCAACGCCCATTACCGCCGACACTTGAAATGCAACAACCGCTACCGCCAACACTTGAAATGCAGCAAACAGGAATGCAATAAACATTACCCCACACACATTAAAATGCAGTAAATGTTACAACCCACACACAATGTAAACATTAAATGCAGCAAATGGTACCTCTGACTCCTGTGAAAAACACGTTACCCCACATATATTAAATGCAGCACACCTCAGACATAAATGCATGAAATGTTCCCCCTCCCACTGGGTGCTGGTGGGGTGGGATGGAACTGCTTAGTGGAATGGGAGGGTAAGGCCCAGTGCACACCGAGCAGTTTTTCATGCGATCCGCCGGCCGCATCTGCCTGTCAAACCGCTCGGTTAACGTATCTCAATGAGATGGTGCACACCAGTGGTTTGAGGATTGATGCGTTTCTGCCTCAATGTAAAGTATAGGAAAAATGCAAACCGCTCTGAAAAACGCTAGATCAGAGCAGTTTGCCAGGCGTTTTTGTTACAGAAGCTGTTCAGTACAGCTTTTACTGTAACAATTTGTGTAATCTGCTACCCAAAAACACAGCCAAAACCGCTAGGCATGTTTAGAAATCCGCTCTAAACATGCCTAGAATCGCTCTGAAATCTGTTCCCAAAACCTCTAGCGTTTTGCAGATCTGCCAGAGGTTTTGGTGTGCACTGGGCCTAACACTGGGTGAGGAGGAAGGTGATAGTGGGGAGAAGGAGGGTGACAGTGGAGGTGAAACTGTATGGGGAAGAGGGTGACAGTGGGGTGGAGAAGAGGGTGACTGTAGGGAGAAGGAGGGTGACAGTGGAGGTGAAACTGGGTGGGGAGGAGAGTGACAGTGAGGAGAAGGAGGGTGACAGTGGGATGGAGAAGAGGGCGACAGTAGGGAGAAGGAGAGTGACCGTGGAGGTAAAACTGGATGGAGAGGAGGGTTACAGTGGGGAGGAAAAGTAGAGTGACAGAGGAGGTGAAACTTGGTGGAGAGAAAGGTGACAGTGAGGAGGAGGAGGGTGACAGTGGGTGGGGAGAGGAGGGTGACAGTGGGTGGGGAGAGGAGGGTGACAGTGCGGAGGAGAGGATGGTGACAATGCAGGGAGGAGAGGAGGTTGACAATGCGGGGAGGAGAGGAGGGTGACAGTGGAGGGGGGGGGGGGAGAGAAGAGTGACAGTGGGGGGAGGAGAGAAGAGTGACAGTGGGGGGAGGAGAGGAGGGTGACAGTGGGGGGGAGGAGAGGAGGGTGACAGTGGGGGGGGGGGGGGAAAGGAGGGTGACAGTGGGGGGAGGAGAGGAGGGTGACAAAGGGGGGGAGGAGAGGAGGGTGACAGAGGGGGGGAGGAGAGGAGGGTGACAATGCGGGGAGGAGAGGAGGGTGACAATGCGGGGAGGAGAGGAGGTTGACAATGTGGGGAGGAGAGGAGGGTGACAGTGAAGGGGGGGGGGGAAGAGAAGAGTGACAGTGGGGGAGGAGAGGAGGGTGACAGTGGAGGGGGGGGAGAGAAGAGTGACAGTGGGGGGAGGAGAGGAGGGTGACAGTGGAGGTGGGGGAGAGAAGAGTGACAGTGGGGGGAAGAGAGGAGGGTGACAGTGCAGGGGAGAGAAGGGTGGTGACAGTGGGGGGAGAGGAGGGTGATGTTGCTTACTAGATAGCAGCTGGGGATCTGCTTCCAGGTCCTCACGCTGGGATCAGGGGTGGCCAGCCATGCGGTCCAACTTCTGGGTGGATCGGAGGAGGATGATTGAAAGCGGTTGCCGCATTGTAAAAGGGAGGAGGCGGTGGAGGGATGCTGCATTGGAGGACGGAGGAGGAGGCGGGACCAGACGTCCAGAGGCACTTCCCCAACCCGACCCCGCCGGCAGCAACTTCCTTTGAAGTCCCTGCCTCCTCCTCGCCGTCATTAGGCTTTGGCTGCGACCCTGCCCCCACATCCCTACGCCTCTGAGGGGGGCACCGCACATCAAGGGAACGCAGTCTCCTGTTTGCAGCCAGCGTGACACCCGAATGCCTGGTGTGTCACACGCTGGCTGCACGTACATGATTGACAGGCGGGGGGCGGAGATAGAGGCGGCACCGCACGAAGTAAACAAAGTACTCGTGCGGCTGCTGTGCTGAGAGGAGAGGGGGCGGTCCGGAAGGCAGCATTGCTTTAGAAGAGACGTGGTCACCGCTGGCATGACGTTCAAATTATTTCAATGAAAAAATAAAAACAAAAAAAAAAACACTGAAGTAACGGCCACGGTGAGCGGTCCCCCGTGTTGCGCCTTCTCCAATCCCGGCGCTTCAGGCGAAAATCTATAGTTGCCTGATGGGTGAGACGCCTTTGGCCTCATATATTACTAGGCCACATGCATCACTGCCCTTCATACCACAGTGTCACACCTTACTGTACCCATACACTATACCTCATATATTACTAGGCCACAAGAATAACTGCCCCTCATACCACAGTGTCACACCATACTGTACCCATACACTATGCCTCATATATTACTAGGCCACAAGCATCACTGCTCCTCATACCACAGTGTCACACCTTACTGTACCCATACATTATGCCTTATATATTACTAGGCCACACCATCATCACTGCCCCTCATACCACAGTGTCACACCTTACTGTACCCATACACTATGCGTCATATATTACTAGGCCACAAGCATCACTGCCCCTCATACCACAGTGTCACACCTTACTGTACCCATACACTATACCTCATATATTACTAGGCCACAAGCATCACTGCCCCTCATACCACAGTGTCACACCTTACTGTACCCATACACTATACCTCATATATTACTAGGCCACAAGCATCACTGCTCCTCATACCACAGTGTCACACCTTACTGAACCCATACACTATGCCTCATATATTACTAGGCCACAAGCATCACTGCGCCTCATACCACAGTGTCACACTTTACTGTACCCATACACTATGCCTCATATATTACTAGGCCACAAGCATCACTGCCCCTCATACCACAGTGTCACACCTTACTGTACCCATACACTATACCTCATATATTACTAGGCCACAAGCATCACTGCCCCTCATACCACAGTGTCACACCTTACTGTACCCATACACTATGCCTCATATATTACTAGGCCACAAGCATCACTGCTCCTCATACCACAGTGTCACACCTTACTGTACCCATACATTATGCCTCATATATTACTAGGCCACAAGCATCACTGCCCCTCATACCACAGTGTCACACCTTACTGTACCCATACACTATGCCTCATATATTACTAGGCCACACCATCATCACTGCCCCTCATACGACAGTGTCACACCTTACTGTACCCATACACTATGCCTCATATATTACTAGGCCACAAGCATCACTGCCCCTCATACCACAGTGTCACACCTTACTGTACCCATACACTATACCTCATATATTACTAGGCCACAAGCATCACTGCTCCTCATACCACAGTGTCACACCTTACTGAACCCATACACTATGCCTCATATATTACTAGGCCACAAGCATCACTGCGCCTCATACCACAGTGTCACACTTTACTGTACCCATACACTATGCCTCATATATTACTAGGCCACAAGCATCACTGCTCCTCATACCACAGTGTCACACCTTACTGTACCCATACATTATGCCTCATATATTACTAGGCCACAAGCATCACTGCCCCTCATACCACAGTGTCACACCTTACTGTACCCATACACTATGCCTCTTATATTACTAGGCCACAAGCAACAGTGCCCCTCATACCACAGTGTCACACCTTACTGTACCCATACACTATACCTCATATATTACTAGGCCACAAGCATCACTGCCCCTCATACCACAGTGTCACACCTTACTGTACCCATACACCATGCCTCATATATTACTAGGCCACAAGCATCACTGCTCCTCATACCACAGTGTCACACCTTACTGTACCCATACACTATGCCTCTTATATTACTAGGCCACAAGCATCACTGCCCCTCATACCACAGCCACACCTTACTGTACCCATACACTATGCCTCTTATATTACTAGGCCACAAGCATCACTGCCCCTCATACCACAGTGTCACACCATACTGTACTCATACACTCTACCTCATATATTACTAGGCCACAAGCATCACTACTCCTCATACCACAATGTCATACCTTACTGTACCCATACACTATGCCTCATATATTACTAGGCCACAAGCATCACTGCCCCTCATACCACAGCCACACCTTACTGTACCCATACACTATGCCTCTTATATTACTAGGCCACAAGCATCACTGCTCCTCATACCACAGTGTCACACCATACTGTACTCATACACTCTACCTCATATATTACTAGGCCACAAGCATCACTACTCCTCATACCACAATGTCATACCTTACTGTACCCATACACTATGCCTCATATATTACTAGGCCACATGCATCACTGCCCTTCATACCACAGTGTCACACCTTACTGTACCCATACACTATACCTCATATATTATTAGGCCACAAGAATCACTGCCCCTCATACCACAGTGTCACACCATACTGTACCCATACACTATGCCTCATATATTACTAGGCCACAAGCATCACTGCTCCTCATACCACAGAGTCACACCTTACTGTACCCATACATTATGCCTCATATATTACTAGGCCGCAAGCATCACTGCCCCTCATACCACAGTGTCACACCATACTGTACCTATACACTATGCCTTATATATTACTAGGCCACAAGCATCACTGCTCCTCATACCACAGAGTCACACCTTACTGTACCCATACACTACGCCTCATATATTACTAGGCCACAAGCATCACTGCCCCTCATACCACAGTGTCACACCATACTGTACCTATACACTATGCCTCATATATTACTAGGCCACAAGCATCACTGCCCCTCATACCACAGTGCCACACCTTACTGTACCCATACACTATGCAAAGTAGAAAAGTTCAAATACGCTCTACCCCCCTCACCTCCAACCGGTCGGTGCAGGATCTGGGAAGCCAAACCAGTCCAATGTGTGAAGAAGGATCCGCAGACCAGACCAGGTAGATGAAAAAGGCTGACAAAATTTTATTTGAAAAATTCCATAGACAGTGCAATAAAAAAGACAGAATATGCTAACGCGTATCGGGTCTACAATCTGCCCTTAATCATAGCTGAAGTAAATCTGCCTAAAGCAGGGCTTATATGCAGGTGGGGAAAGAAAAAAACTCCACCCACTCACCATACAGCCCAGATCTTAAAGGTACAATACAGTGTTATATACAAAAACATGTTACAAACATATTTCATACCAACAGTATAAAACTTAAGAAAAGGTAAGAAAGAGAGTTACCACTGAGTGTGTGTAAATACAATATATTGACAAATACATGTAATAAAATATGCAGCATGGATATAATAAATATAGTAAATGTAGTAGAAAAAGGAGGATCAACATGGAGAATGGGATCATAACACAAGTGTGCAGTTGCACCAAAGACACATACAAATATTAGTACGTATACACTAAGCTTAGATCCCAACGCTTATTTAAACCATCTGGCACACGTGTGCCCATTCGATGGATCCAATAAGCTTCTCTCCTAAGAAGTAAACTATGGATATCCCCTCCTCTAATTGGACATGTAACACGTTCCACCCCTTGGAAAATAAAGGACGAAAGATCGCCCTTATGGACTGTTTCGAAATGTTTCGAAACAGACGATTTCCTAAAAGTGTTCCAACTAGTTCCGCAATAGTGCTCCGCTACTCGGGCTCTAAGATTACGGGTAGTGCACCCTACATACTGTATACATCATGCGACACAAGAAATCACATAGACGGTGTATTTGGTATTACAATTTACATATTGCTTGATTGGAAAGTCCTTATTAGCTGTAAATGAAAAAAATCGTAGTACCTCGCCTATGACAGTGGCAGTAATGGCAGGTTGAAAAGCCACATGGATATGAGCCTACTGTGGTAAGCCAAGTGGGTGTGCGCATGGATGAAGGGGATCGAAAAAGGCTAGGGGAGAGGATTGATCCTAAAGTGCGGGCTTTTCTAGCCGAAAAACGACAACCATCCTTAACGATTTTTCTAAGCCTGGTATCTGAGTGCAGTACAGGAATATATTGTTTTACAATTTTCGTAATTTTATTAAACTCAAGGCTATAATCGGTAACAAAAGTCGGCTTGCCCGCTCCATCATGATTTCGATTGGTGTGTTTCAGCAAATCTGAACGTGATCTTCTAGTACCCCTAGAGCGTCCCACAGCTAGTTGTCATTTATTATACCCCCTGCACCTTAATCTTTCTTCAACTAGTGAACATTCCTAATCAAGTACATCTATGTTAGAGCAGTTTCTAACTGCCCTTGTGAATTCCCCGGTGGGGATGGCATTGATAGTATGCCTGGGATGACATGAATAATAATATGCCTGCCATATTATTTGGTATGGCAGATTTATTGACGATTTGCTTTTGGTGTGGGGAGGTCCTCCGGCCCTCCTGGGGGACTTTTTGGCCTATGCCAACGAAAATGATCTTAATCTGAGATTTACCATGAACTCTGATTTCCTCAAAATAGATTATTTGGATCTGACTTTAACTGCAGACCCTATTTCCCATACGGTCTCAACACGAACGTATCGTAAGCCGACAGCAGGAAACTTGATTCTACTTGCAAATTCATGTCATCCCTGGCATCAGAGCAGGGACAAGGTCTTCCAGCACCCAAGGCTGAGACAGCAAAGTGCGCCCCTCCATCCCTCCCACCCTAGCTGTCACACACTGATTGCTATTAGACTAAGAGGCGCCACAGGGCCCACAACCTCCCCAACACCTTAATATCTAGATATCTGGCTTGCAGTCACTGCTATGTATCCCCTTTTCTTATTTATTTCTGCTTCATACACAATTAGGAATGACAGCTGAATGAATTGTGCGCCCCCTCCTACACTGCGCCCTGAGGCTGGAGCCTCTCCAGCCTATGCCTCGGCCCGGCCCTGCCTGGCATACTATCAATGCCATCCCCACCGGGGAATTCACAAGGGCAGTTAGAAACTGCTCTAACATAGATGTACTTGATCAGGAATGTTCACTAGTTGAAGAAAGATTAAGGTGCAGGGGGTATAATAAACGACAACTAGCTGTGGGACGCTCTAGGGGTACTAGAAGATCACGTTCAGATTTGCTGAAACACACCAATCGAAATCATGATGGAGCGGGCAAGCCGACTTTTGTTACCGATTATAGCCTTGAGTTTAATAAAATTACGAAAATTGTAAAACAATATATTCCTGTACTGCACTCAGATACCAGGCTTAGAAAAATCGTTAAGGATGGTTGCCGTTTTTCGGCTAGAAAAGCCCGCACTTTAGGATCAATCCTCTCCCCTAGCCTTTTTCGATCCCCTTAATCCATGCGCACACCCACTTGGCTTACCACAGTAGGCTCATATCCATGTGGCTTTTCAACCTGCCATTACTGCCACTGTCATAGGCGAGGTACTACGATTTTTTCATTTACAGCTAATAAGGACTTTCCAATCAAGCAATATGTAAATTGTAATACCAAATACACCGTCTATGTGATTTCCTGTGTCGCATGCCGTATACAGTATGTAGGGTGCACTACCCGTAATCTTAGAGCCCGAGTAGCGGAGCACTATTGCGGAACTAGTTGGAACACTTTTAGGAAATCGTCTGTTTCGAAACATTTCGAAACAGTCCATAAGGGCGATCTTTCGTCCTTTATTTTCCAAGGGGTGGAACGTGTTACATGTCCTACTAGAGGAGGGGATATCCATAGTTTACTTCTTAGGAGAGAAGCTTATTGGATCCATCGAATGGGCACTCGCGTGCCAGATGGTTTAAATAAGCGTTGGGATCTAAGCTTAGTGTATACGTACTAATATTTGTATGTGTCTTTGGTGCAACTGCACACTTGTGTTATGATCCCATTCTCCATGTTGATCCTCCTTTTTCTACTACATTTACTATATTTATTATATCCATGCTGCATATTTTATTACATGTATTTGTCAATATATTGTATTTACACACACTCAGTGGTAACTCTCTTTCTTACCTTTTCTTAAGTTTTATACTGTTGGTATGAAATATGTTTGTAACATGTTTTTGTATATAACACTGTATTGTACCTTTAAGATCTGGGCTGTATGGTGAGTGGGTGGAGTTTTTTTCTTTCCCCACCTGCATATAAGCCCTGCTTTAGGCAGATTTACTTCAGCTATGATTAAGGGCAGATTGTAGGCCCGATACGCGTTAGCATTTTCTGTCTTTTTTATTGCACTGTCTATGGAATTTTTCAAATAAAATTTTGTCAGCCTTTTTCATCTACCTGGTCTGGTCTGCGGATCCTTCTTCACCCATACACTATGCCTCATATATTACTAGGCCACAAGCATCACTGCCCTTCATACCACAGTGTCACACCTTACTGTACCCATACACTATGCCTCATATATTACTTGGCCACAAGCATCACTGCTCCTCATACCACAGTGTCACACCTTACTGTACCCATACACTATGCCTCATATATTACTAGGCTACAAGCATCACTGCCCCTCATACCACAGTGTAACACCTTACTGTACCCATACACTACGGAGCAGTGCTTTTCAGCGCTGCTAGATTTGGGCGCAGCCAGCGCCGCCATAGACTGTAATGGGAATCAGTCTATAGCGGCGCTCAGTGAGGAAGGTCGGCTCCGTCAGAAGACGGAGCCGAAGTTGCTTAAAAAACACAATAATTCGGCCTCCAGCAATCGCTGGAAGCCGAATTATTTCATTCCCCCACTATCCATGTCGGCCTGGAGGGGGAATAGTAATTAAAACGCCCCGGACTTGTGCAGAAGCAGGACCAGCCATTTAACAGCTGGATCCTGCGCCCAAGTCTACCAGCGCCGTATTCAAATGTACGCATACACTATGCCTCATATATTACTTGGCCACAAGCATCACTGCCCCTCATACCACAGTGTAACACCTTACTGTACCCATACACTATGCCTCATATATTACTAGGCTACAAGCATCACTTCCCCTCATACCACAGTGTCACACCTTACTGTACCCATACACTATGCCTCATATATTACTAGGCTACAAGCATCACTTCCCCTCATACCACAGTGTCACACCTTACTGTACCCATACACTATGCCTCTTATATTACTAGGCCACAAGCATCACTGCCCCTCATACCACAGCCACACCTTACTGTACCCATACACTATGCCTCTTATATTACTAGGCCACAAGCATCACTGCCCCTCATACCACAGCCACACCTTACTGTACCCATACACTATGCCTCTTATATTACTAGGCCACAAGCATCACTGCCCCTCATACCACAGTGTCACACCTTACTGTACCCATACACTATACCTCATATATTACTAGGCCACAAGCATCACTGCCCCTCATACCACAGTGTCACACCTTACTATGCCCATACACTATGCCTTATATATTACTAGGTCACGAGCATCGCTGCTCCTCATACCACAGTGTCACACCTTACTGTACCCATACACTATGCCTCTTATATAACTAGGCCGCAAGCATTACTGCTCCTCATACCACAGTGTCACACCTTACTGTACCCATACACTATGCCTCATATATTACTAGGCCACAAGCATCACTGCTCCTCATACCACAGTGTCACACCTTACTGTACCCATACACTATGCCTCATATATTACTAGGCCACAAGCATCACTGCCCCTCATACCACAGTGTCACACCTGAGAAAATGACTGAAAATACATAGTAACCACTTAGCAGACGTTGCTTAGTTAACACCAATACACTGTATTGCTAATACACAGCCATGTAGTATCTTCCTGTGTACTACTACAGAAAGTGCCTATTTCAGCAGCCGTTTACATTTCTTTTAAAAGGCTGGATACAGATCACATAAAGAAGACTATTTTGGGGTTGAAGAATCAAGAAAGGTATCTGAATTTTGCAAATAGGCATTATTCTCCTCGTGGTAGATGGTGCCCGGCGTCTCCGGACTGTTCAGTAAGTAAAGCCCCGCCCTGTTCCAAACCCCCAGCGCATCTTCCGTGAGTAGCAGCCTGGCACGATTTACGATGCTGTAGCCTCCCGCATCATTTTATAGTGAGAAATTCTGCATAACTTTTAATTGAATCTCTAGATTGCGATAAATTAAAGGAGGGTTTTATGTTCTGGCAAATCTCCATTCTGCGCTCCATAATTATCAGTATATATCATGATAAAGGCAATGTGCTATGATTCAGGCCTCCCCACGTTCTGTCTCCTCTCATGATGTAGAGGAAATAGCTCGCTGCTACCAGACACCTTTCTAGAATTAGCTTCCTCTTGGGCAGAGGAGCAGCGGGAGATGTTTAACCCTTTAGCAGCCAATTTATTTAGAGGCTTTCAAGTGCTCCAGGGCAATTTATTTTAGCACATTTTTTAATTCCTTGTTTCATTTCCTAGCTTCTAATTAGTACTGCTGTAATGTGTATTTACGGCCACTTGTCACTAGGGGTCAGTGTGAGGCAATAACACAGGACTTCTGCTTTCAGTTTCTATGTTTTCTGCTAGCAGAAAGAGAGCAAGCATTCTAAGAATTTACAGCACAACGTGTTCTGCCGAATGAGGTCAAAAGCAGCACACTTACCTCAAAACAAGATAACGCTATTTCAGCTGCTAATTGGTTAAAATAACAGCTCCGCCCTTTTCTGCAGGTTTTCTATACGGGGGTGCTGGATTTTTTTGCCTGGCAATCCTGCTGACCATGGGTGGGGGGGAGACAGTTAGGGTTAGACATTAGTGGGGGGGAGTAGGCCAGGCGGCTTAGTGGAAGGGGGGGGGGGGTCTTTAAAGCAGTGGGGGGGTCTTTAACCACTTCAGGACCACAGGCTTACACCCCCGTAGTGACCAGGCTATTTTTTACTAATTAGGTCTCTGCAACTTCAAGGGCTCGCTGCAGAGCCGTACAAGTCAGCACACAAGTGATCCCCCCCTTTTCTGCCAACCAACAAAGCTTTCTGTTGGTGGGCTCTGATCCCTGCCCCCATGTTTGTTTATTTATTTATAAATGTGTTTGTTTTTGTTTTTTTAATTAAATTTAACAATTTTTTTTCTCTCCCTCCCCCTGCCAGCCAATCGCAGTGATTGGCTCTCATAGACCAGTGGCGGCGCTACACTGGTGCTTGCCGGGGCTGAAGCCCCAGCTGACAAACTGTAAGCCCCTATGAAAGCCCCCCCCCCAGTCGCTGCTTCCCCTGCCGCTTTGCTTGGCTCGCCTGTGGCCTCAACCCCTGCAGGGTGCTCGGGTTGGGCTGCCGCCTGCCCCCCATGTTCCCCTCCCTCTCATCAGACCTGCAGTCAGATCAGCGCGGCGAGCGGAACAAGCAGAACTACAGACAGCGTGGGACCCGACTACGTCATATGCGGAAGTGACGTCACTCGTCACCTCCTGCATATGAACTGACTCGCGCGGCTGCTCACTGTGTGCCGCTCTGTCAGCCGGGTCCCACGCTGATCTGAGGTCTCTGTCCCTGCTCGCCGCGCTGATCTGCAGGTCTGATGGGAGGAGGAGGAGGGAGGAGAGAAACACTACCTACCTACATAACCACTTACTGCTACCTACCTATCCTCTCTACCTACCAGAAACCACCCACTGCTGCCTGCCTACCTACCTACCTACCTAAACCTTACCAACCTACCTAACCACCCACTGCTACCTAAACTTTACCTAGCTACCCAAATAACCACCCACCCAAACACTGCTACCTACCTACCTATCCGCACACTTACCTACCTGCCTACCTAAAACCCCACAAGCTCCTACTTATCTACTTTAACCCACACATTGCTATCTACCTACCTAAAAAAAAACAAAAACTGCTACCTACCTACCCACACAGTGCTATCTACCTACCTAATACACTGCTGCACACCTACCTAAACCCCACACACTGCTACCTACCTACCCACCCAACCACCACCTGGGGACACCCTACTACCTGTACTGGGGGGGGGGGGGGGCACCTTAACACCTACTGGGTGCAGAGTCACTGACTTCTAGTCAGTAACACTCAGTCACATCCAGTGGCAGTGAGTGACCCAGGCACCCACGGACAGCGCACAGGACTGAAGGCTGGACTCTGGAGCCGAGCCAGTCAGTCAGCTAGACAGCCAGCAGGACTCAGGAGTCGAAACTCCGACAAGGTGGGTGTGGTGGGTCAGGGTGTCCTGTCCTGTTTACTCCAGCCAGCCAACTGCTAAATTGTTTTTTTGCAACTGTGCACCAGGCAGCCACCCAGGCCTAGGGCAGCTCAGCAGGCACCACCACCAACCACCAGGCCTGACTCTGAGCACCCCCCTGGGGGGCCTCAGAACACCCACCACCCAGGCCTGAGCTGTGCTGCGGCCCCCAGCCCACCACCAGCCATGCCTTAGCTGCCCTGGGGCCCCCAACCTACCACCACCACCAAGGCCTGAGGCCTTCAGCCCACCACCAGCTAGGCCTGAGCTGCCCTGGGGGTCCCAGCCCCACCACCACCAGCCAGGCCTGAGGCCTCCAGCCCACCACTAGCCAGGCCTGAGGTGCCCTGGGGCCCCCAGTCCACCATCACTAGCCTGACTACATATACTGGGGACATCTATACACCTGGGGACACTGGCTGTCTGTCATTATGTGCATTAACTGGTGAAATGCTGTCTCTCATTACATGCATTTACTGGGGAAATGCTGTCTGTCACGTGCATTTACTGGTGAAAAGCTGTCTCTTATGTGCATTTACTGCAGAAACGCTGTCTGTCATTACGTGCATTTACTGGTGAAAAGCTGTCTCTTATGTGCATTTAATGCGGAAATGCTGTCTGTTATTACATGCATTTACTGGTGAAAAGCTGTCTGTCATTACGTGCATTTACTGGTGAAAAGCTGTCTCTTATGTGCATTTACTGGTGAAAGGCTGTCTGTCATTACGTGCGTTAGCTGGTGAAAAGCTGTCTCTTATGTGCATTTACTGGTGAAAAGCTGTCTCTTATGGGCATTAACTGGTGAAAGGCTGTCTGTCATGTGCATTAACTGGTGAAAAGCTGTCTCTTATGTGCATTTACT